>NC_044554.1:44619634-44712188 GCF_007565055.1 Rhinopithecus roxellana
CCTCGGAGACTTTCTCCAGCCTGGTTCCTTTTCAGAGCCATCCCACAGGACAGCAGATGCAGTATGATCTTATTGCTGTGCCCCTCAGTCCCTATAACAGCATCTGGCGCTTTAGGGGACCCTTGGAAACACTAGAGAGAATCTGTTTTGGGGATGAGATAGGGTGTTTGGGGCAGCCTTGTGTGCAGATTTCTCAGAGCCTTTGTAGCTGAACAAACCTGATTTGGCAAATGAATAACCGAATGGCTCCCTCCCCAGGGTCATCTCAGCACAGAGTGGCCTGTTCCTCAGCCTTCTCCACAAATTCTGAATTAGTTCGTGCAGCGTGGGCCCAAGACAGCCACAGAAGTCACCTCCTGGGGAGTAAATTAGAGTTTTCGAAGTTTAGGGTAATTTGTGAAGAGGGCAACTGTACCAAACCCCCCCATTTACAGAGAAAGAATCTAGGCTTAGAGAGAGGAGCAGGCTTGCTGCCAATTCCTCCCTGCTCAAGAGCTTCTGTTTGCAGATAGAACGGGTAGTTAAAGGGTTTTACAATTAATATAATGAATGTCAGTCATTCTCTGGGCATTCTGCAAAATTGCCAGCTTAGAAAGGCTAAAGTGAGATCTTGTCTGATCAGATTTTAAGCTCTGTGATTAACGAACAACATGGCTTGAAGCCACAAAAAGTACAAGCAATGCTCCCCGTCAGCTCAGAGCAATCCCTGACATTTGCAGTTCAGATGTGGGGAGAATGCCAAGATGTGGGCACTGCCTGACTTTAAGAAGAAAGGGCAAGATTAGGGGATGACAAAGGAGACCCCAGATCACTGAGTCCTTGGAAACAAACGCACCATGATGGTGACTTTCACACGGCTGGGGCACAGTGTATCTTTTATGGTTCTGTCATTCTTCTGCATTTGCCACTGAAGCCCGTTTTTCAGCTTTGTGTCCAATTTATGGATGCACACCTATAATTACACCGGTATTATATGCTTGCACATAAAATCCGGTGACTGTGCAATCTCATTAGTTTTCACTTTGGTAAATCTCCATCCTGGATCAACTCAACAAATAAGTGGTTTGTTCTCTGAGTAGCAATTGGCCACACATCTGCCCACCAGAGCCTTCCCTAATTATGGAACACTCTCAAGGGCTCATTAGGAGCTTAAATGACATCCTTGTTTTACAGGGAAGCACACTGGTAGGATGCAGGAGCTTTGATGTATTACTCATTCATTCACTCATCCATCATCTGTTGATTTGTCCATTCTTTCTTTCACTCATTCATCCACTCGTTAGTTTGTCCACTGGTTCATGGACTCATTCATTCATTCGTTGTTTGTCCATTCATTCATTTACTCATTCATTCATTTGTTCATTTGTCCATTTGTTCACTCATTCATTCATTTGTTGGTATGTCCATTCATTCATTCACTCTTGTTGTTTTGTTCATTCACTCATTCGTGCACTCTCTCAGTTTATTCATTCATTCATTCATTTGCTTGCTTCATCCATTCACTCAATCATTCATTCACTCATTCCTTCATTCATTCACAGTTGGTTCATTCATTCATTCAGTCATTTACTTCACTTGGTTTGTTCATTCATTAATTCATTCACTCATTCATTGACTGTTGGTTTGTTAATTCATTACTTCACTCCTTCACTCACTCATTCATTAACTCATTCATTCCTTTGCATAATACCAAATTGGAGATGCTCAGAGGTCAGCCAAGATCCCCTGGTCATCTACTCAAGTTCATGAGGCACAGTATGACATATGACATGGCAACATCTCAGTTAAGAGCCATCCCAACCTGTCTTCAGGTTCAACTCATCCTTGCTTTTAGCCACTTGAGTTCTGTGAGTTCAATGTCAGCTGAATCTGAGATATGTGGTTTAAACATTGGTCAGGGCAAGTTGGAGGCCTGGAGAATGTGGCCCCAAACATCTTGAGGGGAGGCTGCCTTCAGGGACACCCAGGCTGTTGTGTGGAGCCCAAGGGTGCATCCATGTCTCCCAGCAGGAGCTGCTCACCTTGACTGTCACTACAGTGACTCATGAACTTCATCTCTTGCTGGACAACTGGGACTGAAGGTTTTCTCATCTCCTATCAAGGTCCTTCCACAACGCATTGTCCCCACACTGTCCCATCCATCCTTCTAGCACTGTGTTCAGATCATGGCTTGCCTTGGCTTAAAACCCTTCAGTGGCTCCCCATGACCCCCCAGGTAAGGTTCACACACTTTCCATGGATATATGGGGTCCCTAATGCCCCAGCACTTGTTCTGCTCTCTGACCTCATCGCATCTCGCTCCCTCTGGAAGCGCAAAGCCCCGCCCTTCCCTGCAGCTGCCCAAGATTCCCTGGGTGCCTGGGTCCTGTGCCAAGGATGCTGATTCCCCTGCCTGGGCCACCCTTTACTGGAAACAACTCCTCTGCTTTCAAGACTCAGCTCCCGAATCCATGTCCAGAAAGCTTTCCCGATGAGAGACGGGATGCATGGAAACGAGGGCTCGTTCTGAAGATGGAACAGAGCTGGGCATTCAGGGCTGAGAAACTGGAACGCAAACACCAGTGTTCGGCCTGTGTATGACAACGGAACTCTGACCCACCTCCTGCAGCCACCAGCCCAGGAGGCCAAACCAAACACCAGGGCTAAATCAGTAACTACCAGCTTCCTGAATAATTTTTCCCCACACTTCCAATTCATGACCAAATAGAAGAAGCCAGTGACACTCCTCTATCACACCTCATAGGAGCCCCGCTTCTAGGGAGATCCTTCCAGCCTCCAATCAAGGCACACCTTGGCCTTCTTTTTTCCCTCTAAAGCTTTCCTCTTCCTGCCTTTGAGTCTTTCCGCCTAACGCCAAATGACAGTGGCCGACCCCCTTGCTATAGCGAGCTCTGAATCAGGAGCCTTTGCCTTCTCTCGTTTGGGTGCTTTTCATTTACATCCACACCGACCAGCCCCTGATACCCATCTGCCTTCTCCCCAAGCACAAGGCCTCGCTCCACGAAGCTCTCCCAATCCTCCATGGCTCACTCCCATCATCGCCATCTTCTCTCTGAGCTAGAGTCTCCTGTTCACAGTTCTGTAGCCCGGCACCCAGCATAGAGTCTGCCTGTTGTTTGAGGGAATGAACAAATGAATGAATGAACGAATGACGTGACTATTTACAGATAACCAAACGCTTGGTACCACAGTGCCAAATTGCCAGAAATCCAAGCCTACTCTGCACCCATGTGGGCATTAAGCCAGTGAAGATCAAAACTTACGCTTCCCTGGACTTTGGAGATGTTTAAGAAACAGAGATGATAGGCTGGGCATGGTGGCTCATGCCTGTAATCTCAGTACTTTGGGAGGCTGAGGCAGGAGAATCTCTTGAGGCCAGGAGTTTGAGACCAGCCTGGGCAACATAGTGAGACCCCATCTCTACAAAAACTTAAAAAATTACCACTGGGCACGGTGGCTCACACCTGTAATACCAGCACTTTGGGAGGCTGAGGTGGGTGGATCACCTGAGGTCAGGAGTATGACACCAGCCTGGCCAACATGGTGAAACCCTAGTTCTACTAAAAATACAAAAAATTAGCTGGATGTGGTGGTGGGCACCTGTCATTCCAGCTACTTGTGAGACTGAGGCAGGAGAATCACTAGAACCTGGGAGGCGGAGGTTGTAACGAGCCAAGATCACGCCACTGCACTCCAGGCTGGGCAACAGAGCAACACTCCATCTCAAAATAAATAAATAAATAAATAAATAACCTGGGCATGCTGGGGTGCACCTGTGGTCCCAGCTACTCAAGAGGCTGAGGCAGGAGGATCACTTGAGCCCAGGAGTTGGAGGCTGCAATGAGCTATGATGGTGCTATTAGACTCCAGCCTGAGCAACAGAGCAAGACTTCATCTCAAAATTAATTAATTAATTAATTAGTTAATACAATTTAAAAACAAGAGAAAGAAACTGAGAGGAGAATGTAGGTGCTCTTCCATGGTAGTTAGCACAGTTGTGAATTTACACATTGTGGAATTCTCTAAGGAATGTTTCTGTCTTCCTCCAGGCAAAACACTTCCCAAAGGTAGGGACTTGGGTTTATTATTATTATTGTTATTTGGTGTGTTTTAAGTGTCTGATATGCAGTAGGTGCTTATGAAATATTATTGGAAGGAAGGAATGAAGGGAGGGAGGGAGGAAGGAAAGAAAGAAAGAAGGAGGGAAGGAAGGAAAGGAGGGAGGGAGGGAAGAAGGAAGGAAAGAAAGAAGGAGGGAAGGAAGGAAAGGAGGGAAGGAGGAAGGAAGGAAGGAAAGAAAGAAGGAGGGAAGGAAGGAAAGGAGGGAAGGAGGAGGAAGGAAGGAAAGAAAGAAGGAGGGAAAGAAGGAAGGAAAAGAGGGAAGAGGAAGGAAGAAAAGAAAGAAGGAGGAAAAGAAGGAAGGAAAGGAGAGAGGGAGGGAGGAGGAAGGAAGGAAGGAAGGAAGGAAGGAAGGAAGGAAGGAAGGAAGGAAGGAAAGAAGGAAGGAAGGAAGGAAGGAAGGAAAGAAGGAAGGAAGGAAGGAAAGAAGGAAGGGCGGGAGGGCCTCAGTCTCTTCAGGCTGCTTTAACAGGACATCTTAGACTGGTGGCTTATCGACAACAGAAATTTATTGCTCACAGTTCTGGAGGCTGAGGAGTCCAAGGTCAAGGTGACGGCAAATTCAGTCTGCTGTCTGGTTCATAGATGACATCTTCTTTACTGTGTCCTTATATGGAGGAGGGAGGAATAGAGCTCTTTGGGATCCCTTTTATAAGGACATGAACCCCTCATGACCTAATCACCTCCCAAAGGCCCCACCTTCAAATACCCTCACACTAGGAATTAGGTTTCAATGTGAGTTTTGGGAGAAAGCCCAGAAAAGAAGGGAGGGAAGGAGAGAGGGCGGAGTATAAGCAGAACCTTGGGTCTCTTGGGGTCCCCTCTTTTCCCCTCTCCCGCCCCGACTGTCTTCATCACTCTTCCCCTCCAGCCCCACTTCCACGAGCTTTCTGTCCAGCACAGAATAAAGCTGGAGACAGGACCATGGTGAGGATGCAGAATGAAAGAAGGCATGGTTATGTGAAAACATATCCGAGCTTTATTTTTTTATTTTTTTATTTAATAGAGACAGGATCTCATTCTGTCACCCAGGCTGGAGTGCAGTGGCATGATCATAGCTCACTGTCACCTCAAACTCCTGGGCTCAAGCAATCCCCCTGCCTCAGCCTTCCAAATAGCTGGGACTACGGGTGCATGGAAGCATGCCCAGCTAATTTTAAAATTTTTCTTTGGTAGAGATGGGGTCTCCCTATGTTGTCCAGGCTGGTCTCAAACTCCTGGTCTCAAGGGATGCTCCTACCTCGGCCTCTCAAGCACTAAGATTATAGGCCATGAGCTACCACACTTGGCCCATTTCTGAGCATCTTTTTTTTTTTTTTTTTTTTTTTTCCAGGCAGAGTCTTGCTCTGTCACTCAGGCTGGAACCCAGGAGGCACCCAGTGGTGCAATCTTGGCTCACTGCAACTTCCGCCTCCCAGGTTCAAGTGGTTCTCCTGCCTCAGCCTCCCGAGTAGCTGGGACTACAGGTGCGTGCCACCATGCTGGTTAATTTCTGTGTTTTTAGTAGAGACAGAGTTTCGCCATATTGGCCAGGCTGGTTTGGAACTCCTGACCTCAGGCAATCCTCCTGCCTCAGCCTCCCAAAGTGCCGTAATTACAGGCGTGAGCCACTACGCCCAGCCTGAGCCTTTTTAAATGGGGTTTTCATCTCACGTCTAACCCAAATTCCTAGGCCAGACGCTAGCCAGGGGAGCCCCTCCCCACTTCTCTAACTAGGAGGGCCATCTCAGGGCAGGGTCAGCTGAGTCTCCTCCAGGCTGGTCCTGACCCAGCGGTGGAGGGCAAGGGGCTTTTCTACCAAGGCAGGGAGCCTCTGTCGAAGACAACAGCCCAGTGCCAAGCATCGTAAATTATTCTGTGGGTTTTACAGGAACCATAAATATTACATAGCACATTCCTCTGTTCTGAGAGCTCAGGAAGCAGGTGTGACACGCACTCCAACATGTAATTAGGTAGACTCGGCCAGAAACCAGCCTCAGCCATGAAAATATCACTGACAATTGCCTCCAGATCATCGTTAGAAGCAAGGAAGACCGGTGTGAGAGAAGTCCGGCGTCAGAAAAAGTTGCTGGTTGTCTCATAAGAGTTCCAAATTTTATTTTGATTCTGACGCTATCCGAGGCCTGTAATGGCCACGCCAAATCCAAATACCTAGTTTAGGGATTTTAATCTGGGCAATACCAGCAAATGTGCCACTCTGGGGACGGATTATTTATTCGGGGGGTGTTGACAGCAGATCGCATAAGAAGACCAAGACCCTGAAACAGTGGTAGGTAAATAAATTAAAGCAGCAGGCTTCGGCCAACATAAGATCTGGTCTGCTAATGAACTCACAACGATGTACTCATCTGGCAGCCTCACTCGTCACTCTCCAGTGGCACCAAAGGTGACCAGATGGGCCCCATCCAGGAAGTGCTTAAAGATGTGTCCATTTCAGACTTCATTTTTCCACGTGTTCTGGAAACGCTTTGTCTCCCAGGAGTTTCTTGAATTCTTGTTTTTTTTGAGACGGAGTCTTGCTCAGTCACCTAGGTTGGTGTGCAATGGCGCGATCTCGGCTCACTGCAACCTCCGCCTCCTGGGTTCAAGCAATTTTCGTGCCTCAGCCTCCCGAGTAGCTGGGACTACAGATGCACACACCACCACGCCCAGCTAATTTTTGTATTTTAGTGGAGATGGGGTTTCACCATATTGGCCAAGCTGGTCTTGATCTCCTGACCTCAGGTGATCCACTCACCTCGGCCTCCCAAAGTGCTGGGATTACAGGCGTGAGCCACTGCGCCCAGCCTGGAAAACAAAGGCGTAGAGGGAATTATAACGTCTTTTTTTTTTTTTTTTTTTTTTTTTTTAGACAGATTCTCACACTGTCACCCAGGCTGGAGTGCAGTGGCACAATCTTGGCTCACTGCAAGTTCTGCCTCCCGGGTTCACACCATTCTCCTGCCTCAGCCTCCCAAGTAGCTGGAACTACAGGCACCCGCCACCACACCTGGTTAATTTTTGTATTTTTAGTAGAGATGGGGTTTCCCCATGTTGGCCAGGGTGGTCTTGAACTCCTGACCTCTGATGATCTGCCCACTTTGGCCTACCAATGTCCTGGGATTACAGGTGTGAGCCACCATCCCTGGCCAAAATCTACCTTTTCATTCTGAGCTGGGTGGGCTCTAAGTTTTCTTACTCGTATGTTTGACAGAATTGTGTTTGGCTTTTGTAAAAGTATTACTAGTAGTAAAAGTATTATTAGTTTCAGTGGGGGGTATTTTGGGGTCGCCTAGAGGGACAGCACTGACCTCAAATCCCTCAGGGATGAGCTGAAGGCCTAAGTACCCGGATGGATAAGGCATACCCTTGGCCAAAGGACACGAGAGCCTGGCTTTGCTCTGCCCCACAGAACTTTCTAGAGCTCTGACAATGTTCTCTATGTGTTGCCCAATACAATGGTCACCAGCTCCATGTGGCTATGAAGCATTTGGAATTTTAAGTGGCTAGCATGACTGAGGAGCTGAACTTTTCTTTGTAAGTTGTATTTGTTATCAGTTCAGTTGAATTTTAGGAATGGATACCAGAGGGAGTTATCAGAAAACACGTCAAGATGTTTGGAACCACTTAGACGTTTGAATCTGCTTTTCTTCAACTGCAAATTTTTAAAGAAGTCTAAATACGGATCAAGTACTTCTGAGGAAATTTAGGGTGTGAATGGAGATACGCAGAGAGTGTAAAATATACACCAGATTTCTAAGACTGAGTACCAAAAATGTAAAATATTTCATTCGTAATTCTTATATTGATTATATGTCGGGATTATAAGCATTTTGGGTATGTTGAGTTAAAATGAAATATATTCTTAAAATGTATTTCATCTGTTTCATTGTCCTGTTTTAACCCATTTATGTCTGGGATTGCAATGTTTTGAATATTTGCAATCAGACCTTGGTGATGACCTTGAGCAATAGGATATAAACAACCCCTACATTCTTAGCGTTCCAATAATGGAACACTAGGCATACATGAGCTTAATGTGGTTGCTGGATAATTTAGACCACAGGTGTGGCTTATGTAATGGTACTAGCAATCATGTTGATGGCCTGGCCTCAGCTAGGCACTGGATGCAGGAGTAATGACATCTCAGTGTTTAAGGGCTCGGATCTGTAGGGAAGATAGACATGTCAACTAAAGAAAAAAAAAAAAGAACAAGTTTTTATCTTTCTTTTTTTTTATTATTTGTATTTATTTATTTATTTATTTATTTATTTATTTTTTTTTTTTTTGAGATGGAGTTTCATTCTTGTTGCCCAGGCTGGAGTGCAATGGCATGATCTTGGCTCACTGCAACCTCTGCCTCCCGGGTTCAATCAATTTTCCTGCCTCAGCATCCTGTGTAGCTGGGATTACAGATGCCCGCCACCATGCCCGGCTAATTTTTGTATTTTTAGTAGAGACGGGGTTTCATCATGTTGGCCAGGCTGGTCTCGAACTCCTGACCTCAAATGATCCACCCGCCTCGGCCTCCGAAAGTGCTGGGATTACAGGCGTGAGACACCCCACCTGGCCGAAAAATCAAGCTTTTAAAGAATTAAGGTTCGTTTTATTCAGAAGTCTTACTGAGGACTATAGACTGAGGCCCATAGCCCAGGGGCAGCCCTTTAGAGAGGTTCAATCAGACTTCTCTGAAGCAATCAGTGTTTCTTAATTTTTTGCTTTTGTGTTTGTTTTTTGTGGTCTGCTTCCTAGGGACCAATTACTGTTTTAACTCACCGCTTACATACAGGTAGTGGAGGTTCAGTAGGTGTAAAATCACATCAAAGTTTGAGTGCAAAAGAACAACTGGTTATAGCTTACAAAAGTGTCATCACAACCCTGTTAGATGTTATTTTGTGTGCAGAAAAAGGCAAGGACTAGGGTCATTTAATTTTATTCTTATTATTTTTTAAGAGACAGGGTCTTGCTCTGTCACCCAGACTGGAGTACAGTTGTGTGATTGAGGCTCACTTCAGCCTTCACCTCCTAGACTCAAGTGATTCTCCTGCCTGAGCCTCCTGAGTAGCTCAGAGTACAGGTGTGCTTTGGCCTCCCCAAATCCTGGGATTACAGGCGTGAACCACCATTCCCAGTCTACGTTTTGAGGAATACGGTGACTCGGGCAAGCAATGTGGTGGGCTGTGTGTTCTGTCTTGTTTTGTCTTTAAAACATCGTTCGGGAGAGCTGCCCACCTTCACAGAGTCAGGGACTTTGTGAAATTCTGATGCTATAAGAAATGAGCAAATCTGGTGGGTTTTTTTTGTTTTGTTTGTTTGTTTTGTTTTGTTTTTTAGACAGAGTTTTGCTCTTGTCACCCTGGCTGGAGTGCAATGGTGCAATCTCAGCTCCCTACAACCTCCACCTCCCAGATTCAAGCAATTCTCCTACCTCAGCCTCCCGAGTAGCTGCCACCATGCCCAGCTACTTTTTGTATTTTTTAGTAGAGACCAGATTTCACCATGTTAGCCAATTTGGTCTCAAACTCCTGACCTCAGGTGATCCACCCGCCTTGGACTCCCAAAGTGCTGGGATTACAGGAGAGAGCCTGGCCAACCTGGTGTCTTATGTTTGCTACTTTGTCTCAGAGACAGCAAACAAGAATACAAGCATGAAAAGAGCAGGAATGCAAGGATGGTCTGAAGAAACCCGCCATGTGCACAGAGCCTCCCTAGGACCTCAAGTCTGCAACCTGCACAACTATACATTGCAGACTTGCTGCCCTGCTCCCCCTCTTCCCTCTGCAATGCCAGCAGTTCCACAAATCACAGGCAGGGAGCTCAACAGCCCAGGCCCAGGGAGAAATCTTGACACCAGGGACAGCTGATGCAGACACCAGCAAGGTCACAATGATGTCATTTTCAGAACAAACATCAGTCCCCAGATCAGATACCAAAATCTACAGTTATAGTCTCAGCTCTTCTGGAAGGCACAGATATTGCATGTAAGAGGGTCTGGCACTAGAATACCCACTTCTGCCCCCCAGTAGTCTTCCTGACCTGGCAGTGCCCACTGTCATCACTGCACACATCGCTGTCCTCCTGGGCCAACAGCCTGTGTTGGCCCAAGGGTGCCAGCCTTACTCAATGTGGAGGTCCCAGTCTTATTCAGTACAAAGGCCAGTTTGTAATATCAGAAATGTCTGGCCGGGCACAGTGACTCATGCCTGTAATCCCAGCACTTTGGGAGGCCGAGGTGGGTGGATCACCAGAGGTCAGGAGTTCAAGACCAGCCTGGTCAACATGGTGAAACCCCATCTCTACTAAAAATACAAAAATTAGCCGGGCATGGTGTTGGGCACTTGTAGTCCCAGCTACTGGGAGGCTGAGGCAGGAGAATCACTCGAACTCAGGATGTGGAGGTTGCAGTTGAGCTCAGATTGTGCCACGGCACTCCAGCCTGGGTGACAAAGTGAGACTTTGTCTAAAAACAACAACAACAACAACAAAGAAATGTCCATATAGCAAGGATGCTTTGAGATACCAGTGGAGGGCAGAGAGCAGCTATGAATGAACTCAGGTAGTTTTCTGAGACAGGGTCTTGCTCTGTCACCTAGGCTGGAGTGCAGTGGTGTGATCATAGCTGACTGCAGCCTCCATTTCCCAGGCTCAAGCAATCCTCCCACCTCAGCTTCCCAAGTAGCTGGGACCACAGGTGCATGGCACCACACCTGGCTAATTTTCTTTTCTTTTGTTTTTTGTAGAGGTGGGGTCTCACTGCTTTGCCCGGGCTGGTCTCGAACTCCTAGGCTCAAGTGATCCTCCCAGTTCTGCCTCCCGAAGTGCTGGGATTACAGGTATGAGCCACAGCACCTGGCCCGTGCTCATTTTTAAAACTTGGCTCCAAGGCCCCATGTGTATGATCTCATTTACCATTTACATATACTCTAAGACAGGCAATATCACTATCACTTCCAGTTTACAGAAGGGGAAACTGAGACACAGGAAGGTGAGTGGCTTGTGGATAAGGCCAAGCGGCTGTAAGTGTACAGCTGGAATCATCAGGCTGAGATGAGAAGAGACCTGGAGCATTTGAGAGGGAGGGCAGTGCTAGGAAGAAAGAGCACAGAAGACGTGGGTTCGAATCCTGGCACTGACCCATGATGTAGGCTTTGGTAACTCTATTGGCCTCTGGGCCTCAGTTGTCTCATCTGTAAAATGGGACCCTTTCATCCATCCTGATAATATTTACTGAGGACGTACTATGCACCATGATCTTTTCTAGATACTGGGGCTACAGGGCTTATCCTTTAGTGGGAGGAGAATGATGTTATGAGACCGTGTCAAGGTAAGTGCTGCTAAAGAATAAAGCCTGCAGCCATAAAAAAGAATGAGTTCATGTCCTTTGCAGGGACATGGATGAAGCTGGAAGCCATCATTCTCAGCAAACTAACACAGGAACAGAAAACCAAACACTGCATGTTCTCACTCATAAGTGGGAGTTGAACGATGAGAACACATGGACACAGGGAGGGGAACATCACACACCAGGGCCTGTTGGGGGATGGGGGGCAAGGGGAAGGAGAGCACTGGGACAGATGTATAATGCATGCTGGGCTTAAAACCTAGATGACGGGTTGATAGTTGCAGCAAACCACCATGGCACATGTATATCTATGTAACTAACCGGCACATTCTGCACATGTATCCCAGAACTGAAAGTAAAATGAAATAAAAAAAAAAAAAAAAGAAATAAAATCATGGGGCCAGGCACAGCGGCTCATGCCTATAATTCTAGCAATTTGAGAGACTGAGATGGGAGGATCAGTTGAGGCTAGGAGTTCGAGTCCAGCCTGGGCAACATAGCAAGACCCTCCTCTGTACAAAAAAATAAATAAATTAGCCAGATGTGGGGGCTGTGCTTGTAGTCCCAGCTACTTGAGAGGCTGAGGCAGGAGGATTGCTTGAGCCCAGAAGTTTGTAGTTTGAGGCTGCAATGAGCTATGATGGCAACAAGGTGCTCCAGTCTGGGCTACAGAGTGAGACCCTGTCTCTAAAATAAAATTTTAAAAAAGAATAAAATTGTGAGAAAGGCAGAGAGGGCGAAGAGTGACTGGTTGGCTACTCTGCCTTAAGAGGTGACCCCTGCAGAATGAGAAAGGAAGGGCTCTGGCCACAGAATTGGGAAAAGAGCATTTCTGCCCAAGGAGACGAGACGGCAGGTGCCAAGGCCCCAAGGCAGGAACGATCTTGGAGGTTAATGAGAAGCTCAAACCAATAAGTCAAGTCAGGGACCTGCTAGGAGGAGGGATGGGCTGATGGACAATTATTCCCAGGCCCAGCTTAGCCCAGAGGCCTCAGAAGAGGACACCTGTGTGCCAGGCAGTAGTCCTCCAATTTCCTCCCCAAATCCAACCCCCTTAGGTGGTGCTGATTTCCCAGGAGGGTCAGCTGTTTGGTGTCTGCTTGGATTGACCATTTAGGACACTGATACTCCAAATTTAATTTTTCCTTCGTGTCTCTTTCCGATTGATGAACTCTGAGTCATCTCTTAAAAAAAAAAAAAAAAAAAAAAAAAAAAAAAAAAAAAAATCCGCAGATTTCAAAGCAAAATCAAGAGCTGCATTCAGCACTTGACCAGAGCTGTCTCTAACACTGGTCTGGCCCACGGCAGCGCATGCAGTCGGTGCATTATGTATGCTCAATATGCATGAATGGCTTCACCAGGCAGGATGTCCTGTTGAGTCTCTCCTAGGCTTCCCTGCTGCCAGAGTACTGGGAAGGAGACAGGCAGCCCCAGGAGGACACAGGACAGATGGACACTCGTGACACTAAGCAGAGTGACACCAGCCAAGCCCGGTCAAGCCAGCTCCATACCATCCGTGTGCAGATTGTGGAGTGGCACCTGGTATCTCCCACCCATTTCTGGGACATCTGTGCTTCCCCAGACATTGCACCAGCTCAAATGACCCACTCGGGACCCTAGGGCTGAGCTGCTGCCTGCACAGGGCCCTGGGACATGCCCATGTGACTTCCCCAAAGCCCGGGACTGATAGGGCTCCTTGGAGACCAACCTCAAGCAGAACAGCCATGGGGGAAAGGGGGACCATGGGGGTCTTGTCCACTCTCCTGCTTGTGGACCACGACCCCCGGAGGCTCTCAGAGTCACCTGGGCTGGTTAAACAAGGGCTGGAACCTCCTCTGTGCAGAAATCTGTCTACTTGACCTTTCCAGTTTTCATCCCCATGGGACACCAGGAACTGAGGCGCCCCCTGCTGCAGTCCCCAGCTCCAAGGTGAAGCCAGCTGAAGTGCTGGTCCCAGCTCTCAACATCTGCATATTCACCTTGGAGCCAGGGCCCCCTGCCTCCAGCTTCCATCCACTTTCTGTATGCTTAACAACCAAAATGATGCATCACAGAAAGTGGGTGAGGTGGGGAGAGGGTCCCAGCTCCACTGGGGAGAGGGCAGCAGGTGAAAATCTGAGTCATTGCAGTTCTGGGAAGTCCCCATCCTTGCTTGTCCTGGCAGAATCACAACCTTACCTGGGCAGAGCAGGCTCCTGGCTGTGGCCCTGTGAGCTTCCTGGTCTACTTCCCTCCTTCTCGATTTATTCCCCCAGTGGGCTCTTCTGACAGGCTCCAAAGAAAAGAGATTAGCAATTTCTACCTTCCTCAGCCTCAGGACTCTTCAAGTAAAACTCTAAGCTACCTCTGCAAGGATGGTAGAATATATTTTGGAATATATTTCTGTATAATTTGGGATAGTTCAGTAATTTTCCAGAATGATATTAACTGGGGCTGTGCCTGCCTTTTTATATAAATATCGTTTCCCTATTATAATAATTGCAATGAGATTTACCATTTATTAAACTCTTACTGTATTCTAGGCACTGCCACCCTGGGAGGGAGATACTCTTATTGCCCTTATTTTCCAACTGAATAAGCTGAAGTTCCAATAAATAATGTGTGCAAGGTCACATTCTAAGTGGTATTGCCAAATCTGCCTGTCTCGGGTAGACGGCAAGGATTGGATGCCCAGTGCCATTTCCAACTCCCTTTTCCTTATCTTCCTCTTCTAGACATGATGGAAGCCTTATCTTGCCAGACTTCCTTGCAGCTAGATGTGGCCAACTGACCAGTTTGGGCCATGAAGATGTAAGTCAAAAAGGCAGAGGCTTTGGAACAGATTCAGCCAATCAGATTCCTCCCTTTATTCTGCCTGGAATACAGATATGATACCTGGAGGCACAGCAACCTTTCTGTGGCCATGAGGCAGTCAACTCCACATGCCAAGGATGGCAGAGCAAGGAGGTAGGAGTAATCTGGGTTTCAATTACGTCAATGGATTGTCTTCCCCCGTCATTATCGCATGAGGCAAGTAAACTTATTTAATATACCATTCATTGGGTTTTTGGTTTCTCACAGGCAAATATCATTGATATACTTTGGATATGTGTCCCCTCCAAATCTCATATCAAAATGTGATTCCTAATGTTGGAGATGGGATCTTGTGGGAGGTGTCTGTGTCCTTAGGGTCAATCCCTCATGAACAGCTTGGTGCTGGCCTTGCTGTAATGAGTGAGTTATTGCTGTGTTGCTTACCATGAGATCTGATTGTTAAAAGGAGCCTGGGGCCAGGAACAGTGGCTCAAACAGTGGCTCAAACCTGCCTTGGGAGGCCAAGGCAGGCGGGTCACTTGAGGTCAGGAATTTTTGACCAGCCTGGCCAACATGACAAAACCCCATCTCTACTAAAAATACAAAAATTAGCCAGGCGTGGTGGCAGGCTCCTGTAATTCCAGCTACTTGGGAAGCTGAGGCAGGAGAATTGCTTGAACCCAAGAGGCAGAGGTTGCAGTGAGCTGAGATCGTGCCACTGCACTCCAGACTAGGTGACAGAGTGAGACTCTGTCTCAAGAAAAAAAAAAAAAAAAAAGGAGCTTAGCATCTCCTTTTCTCTCTCTCTTGCTTCCTCTCTTGCTATGTGACATGCCTGCACTCCCTTTGCCTTCCACCACGATTGGAAGCTTCCCGAGTGTCCTTACAAGAAACACATGCTGGCACCACCCTTCCTGTGCAGCTTGCAGAACCATGAGCCAAAACAAACCTCTTTTCTTTATAAATTACCCAGCCTCGGGTATCTCTGTATAGCAAGGCAAATGTACTAACGCAGCCATCGTAACTGAGACCTGACCTCCAAAGTCCATGGTATTGGCCCAATTTGGGGGCTGCCCATTGATCAGGGGGCTTTGGGCTGGGCCCTGGGAAACAGCATTAGAATGAACCGTGATTTGTCAAAAGCTAAGGGTTCGTACCCACAAACACCACTGGAAAATGTCCAGGGAGTTTCAAGGGTGGCAGCGAGCGTTTCTTCAGTGGGCCACAATCGTCACTATTGTTTCAAAGACTTTGAGATCCCCCATGAGTAGCTACTTCCCACAGAACTGGGGTCTCCTGCTTGGAGCACAGTCAACCCATAAATCTTGTCCTGATTTTAGTCTGTGTGCTGGTTGACTGCCTTCATCCCTGTCCCTCTACTACTTTGGGGAAACTGAGGCAGTACCATGCTTTCTGGCCTATCTGCGCCCAACAGACATCGGGAAAATCAGGCACATGACTCAGCAAAGAGAATGCCAAGGTGCACTCCCAGCTCTGGGAGATGCCAAGAGGCTTGGAGGCTGTTCCCTGTATCCTCATCAATGAGGTTCTTCTGGAGGTAGCACTGGAGGATTGGTGGTGCAGACCTCAGGCGAATCACTTCATTTCTCTGAGTCTCAGTTTCCTCTTCTATAACATGTGTATGAAAAGAATGCCTGTCTTATAAGATTGCTGTGAGAGTTGAATGACTTAACATGTGCCATGCTCAGTACAGCACCAGGATGTCAGCAGCCACCTTGAGTGTGCTATGACTATTATTGTGATTACCAGCTATGGGAGGCATCAGGACTACTCCCCATCATCCCCACCATCTTCTCTGTCTGGATCCAGGGATCTTTGCACCTCCTTCTTCCCTTGAATCAGGCACGGATGGGTGGATTGTTGGGAAAACACATAGAGGATTGTCCTGAATAGTCACCCAGACCAGCAATAAAATGTGCATGAACAAGAAATAGACATTAACTGAGTGAAAGTCATGAGACTTGGGCATTGTTTGTTACTGCAGGAGAGCATAGCTTAACCTGACTAATACACTCTTTCAGGTCAACTACTCAATAAACTCATAAGCAAGATCTACAATCAGGACTGGGTAGCTGCTACAATTGAGAATGAAACTTTGCTCTAAGCCTTTCGCTTAAAGGTGGGACAAGGTGATCTTCTTTCCCCAAGAGGGAGGGTTGAGGACAAGTCAAAAGAGAAATGTTGGTTCTAAGCCTCCCAGGATTCACATCTGTAGTCCCAGCGCTTTGAAAGGCTGATGTGGGAGAATTTCTTGAGGCCAGGAGTTTGAGACCAGCCTGGGTAACACAGTGAGTCCCTGTCTCTACGAAAAATAATTCAAAAATTAGCCAGGCATGGTGGCATGTGCCTGTAGTCCTAGCTACTGGGGAGGCTAAGGCAAGAGGATCGCTTGAGCCCAGGAATAAAAGGCTGCAGTGAGCCAAGAATGTGCCACTGCACTCCAGCCTGGGCGACAGAGTGAGGCACTGTCTCTAAAGAATAATAATAATAATAATAATAATAATGACAATGATAATAATAATAATAAACCTCTCAATAGGGCCCTCCCAGGCACACAAAAGGTGGCAGCTACAGTAGATGCTGATGCCCAAGATGCAAACAGCCACTGCCAGTGGCCAGCCCGGCCAGTGAAGAGCATTTCCCTGGGAGGCTCTTGTGGATGTCCAAACCCAGTGGGCAGATTCTGGTGTCCAGCTCAGGGCAGAGATGGAATTCCTATTCCTGGGAGATGGAGCAACAGGGCTGTGTTTTCTGGGCCAAGGAGCTAGGGGAAGGCAGACGACAGAGGCAAGGACACATTGTGCAATTTACTCTCTACACTGAGAAACAGAGACGAGGCAGTTGCTCCTTCTGGGTTTGTAGCATCGTCACTGCGAGGAGTGCAGAGGTTTCATGAGGCTATTGGCAGGCTCCAGGAGCAGCCTTGGCAAAAGGCCCTGTAACAAGGGGCCACACAACAGGGTGAAACTCCCTTTCATGAGCCAGCTCAGAAGATGCTCCCGTCTCCTCTTCCCAACCATGAACTCCAGATGAGCACTGGAGGAAGGGAAGAAACGACATCATTGATTCTAATCAGAAGATGAGAAACTGTACCAGCCTGTATCCTGGCCTCATCTCTGTTCATTTTTTTTTTTTTTTTTGAGATGGAGTTTCACTCTTGTTGCCCAGGCTGGAGTGCAATGGCACGATCTTGGTTCACCGCAATCTCTGCCTCCTGGGTTCAAGTGATTATCCTGCCTCAGCCTCCTGAGTAGCTGGGACTACAGGCATGTGCCACCACACCCAGCTAATTTTATATTTTTAGTAGAGACGGTGTTTCTCCATGTTGGTCAGGCTGGTCTCAAACACCTGACAGGTGATCCACCTGCCTTGGCTTCCCAAAGTGCTGTAATTACAGGTGTGGGGCACCTCACCCAGCCCATATATTTTTTTGAAGAGACAGGGTCTTTCTCTGTTGCTCAGGCTGGAGTGCAGTGGCACAGTGATAGCTCACTGCGGCTTCCAACTCCCAGGCTCAAGCGATCCTCCGGCCTCAGCTTCCCGAGTAGCTGGAACCCACTGGGGCACAGCACCATGCATGCCACCCAGCAGTGGAAGCGCCCAGCACGTGCAGGTGTCAGTATTTATTTCGATCTCATGACATCCGGTAGCACACTCCACCTTCTCCATTCTACAGATGAGAACACCAAGACCCAGAGATGCCAAGTCTCTCAACCAAAGTCACATGGGCCATTTTGAAGGCTGGAGTGGGGGCTTCCAGATCCAGCCTATTCTCCTTCCAGCAGACGGCTCATGGGGGTCCAGGCAGATACAGGGCAGCGTCCAGTCAGCCTGATACCAGGCTGGACAGCTGGGGAATTCCTACTTCAGTGGCCCGGGGGCTTGGCAGCAGGTTCAGAGAAATGACCACGGCCTCAAAGAGGGTCTCAGACAATAATGTAGGCGTGAGTCCGAAACCCCAGTAGCATCCCCAGGGCTCTAAGTGAGACTTAGTTCTGGGGAGGCAAAGGAAAACCAGGAAGACAGAGTTGAGCGGACCCAGCCCAGGCTCCTGAAACCCTCCCTGCAGGGAAAACCTTGGCTCAGGTACCTGGTAAACCCTCCACACCTGGCCCTTCTCCCAGGCCTGCCAGCCGAAGGCAGGACCCGTCTCCCCGGGTACCTTGGCATTAAAATATTGTCCACATATGGTGGGAAATTAAAGTCCTCTTTCCTTTTCTTGCTGTTTTAATGACTTAATATGCAACAAAAGGAGAGCTTTTCTCCTGGGAGTTTCCAACAGCTGTTGCTGTTTATCCTGGCTGTGCTTCCCCTTCCAGCTGCCCGTCCCAAATCATGCGGATGTTCGAATGGGAGGCTCCACATCAGAACACAATTGAGATGTGGCCCAGCCATGCGACAGGGACCATTTGATCCAATCTGGGGGCTTTTGGATGGGGGAGTTCAAGTTTCCGTCAAGTATTGTTGGTTTTCTCCCAGATTGAAATAACAGTGTAATCAACACGGGTGCCAGCTCATGACAGCCCTCTCAGGGACACTTCATCTGGCTGGAGAAAGCTGCAAACAGCCCTTCTGGCTTCCACCCTGGTCCCACCTGCAGCGGCGCAATCTCGGCTCACCGCCTCCACCTCCCGGGTTCATGCAATTCTTTTGCCTCAGCTTCCGGAGTAGCTGGAATTACAGGTGCCCGCCACCATGCCCAGCTAATTTTTGTATTTTTTTTTTTTTTAGTAGTGATGGGGTTTTGCTATGTTGGCCAGGCTGGTGTCGAACTCTTGACCTCAGGTGATCCACCCAACCTTGCCTCCCAAAGTACTGGGATTACAGGCATGAGCCACCATGCCTGGCCTCATATATATATATACATTTTTTTTTTTTTTAGAGACTGGGTCTTGCTCTGTTGCTGAGGCTGGAGTACAGTGGCACAATCAGAACTCACTGCAGCTTCCAACTTCTGGGCTTAAGCAATCCTCCTGCCTCAGCTTCCCAAATAGCTGGGATCACAGGGGCACAGCACCATGCATTGGTAATTTTTAATTTTTTTCTAGAGATGAGGTGGATGAGGTCTCGCTATGTTGCCCTGACTGGTCTTGAACTCCTGGCCTCAAGCGATCCTCCCACCTCTGCATCCCAAAGCACTGGGATTACAGGCTTGAGCCGCTGCAGCTGGCCCCCTGTTTGTATATTGATATTCTCAGTGACTTCCATTTAAGTTCTTCTCATGTTGCATTAGCAAGTGTTTTGCTGCGGAGAGGAAATCTCATCCTATAGCAGCTCAGGGTAAGGGCTCTGAGAGGAGCTCACCCAGGTTTCAAGTTCCCAGTGACATTGCGTGAATTCCCGTATCAATCATGTGTTTCGGATGCTTTGACATCTGGAGGCTGACCCTGGAGAGACCGTTTCTCCCAGGGCTGCTCAATTCCTAGGGGTAGTAAAGGACTGGCCTCTGAGCGTGCCTTTCACATGCAAACCAGCCACTCCAGAGCACCCGCCCCACCCCCTCCGCTGTGGGACTCTCACACTCTGGGCCACTATTTCCCTGCCCTAATCATTCAAAGGCCAGGCGCCAGACAAGGACGGGCAGCCCCTAGACTCCAGAGCCCTAGGTTCTGAAATGTTCAGAATAACCAATCCTAAACCTTCTCACTCTGCCTTGCTTGTTCCCTCCAGAGGAAGTCACAATAAAGGCTCTTGCTCAACAAGCTGGGTGCACTGGCTCACGCCTATAATCCCAGCTACTTGGGAGGCTGAGGCAGGAGGACCACTTGAACCCAGGAGTTCAAGCTGCAGTGAGCCACGATCACACCACTGCACTCCAGCCTGGGCAACAGAGCAAGATCCTATCTCAAAATAAAATGAAACAAAATAAAGGCTCTTGTTCATGCTTTTCCCCATCCTTCTGCCTCATGCCCAACCCCAGTGCTTCCCTACATGGCCCTGTGTGGCGTGGCAGGCCCCCTGCCTCTCGGGATCTGTGAGTAACAAACTATTTATCCAATGGCAATCTTCTTCTGATTGGTTGGCCTCATCATACTTGAATGATAATCAAACCTATATTTTTAAATAGTTCCTTACCCATCTGCACCTTAATTTCCTCTTTAAAATGATAATTAAAAAGAGTACTTGCCTCCTAGAGTTGTAACTGGGATCAAACAAGTTAATACCTGTTAGTGCTAAGCACACTGCCCCGCACATAGTAAGCGCTCATTAAATGTTAGTGATGATAGGCTGGGCGTGATGGCTCACACCTGTCATCCCAGCACTTCAGGAGGCTGAGGCGGGCAGATCACTAGATCAGGAGATCGAGACCATACTGGCCAAGATGGTGAAACTCTGTCTCTACTAAAAATACAAAAATTAGCTGGGTGTGGTGGCATGTGCCTGTAATCCCAGCTACTCAGGAGGCTGAGGCAGGAGAATTGCTTGAACTAGGGAGTCGGAGGTTGCAGTGAGCCAAGATTGCACCAAAGCACTCCAGCCTGGGTGACAGAGTGAGACTCTGTCTCAAAAAAAAAAAAAAAAAAAAAAAAAGTCAGTGATGACAATTACAACTGATATAGTCACTGTGGTGGAATTACAGTAGAAAGGGCAGGATTCTGAGGTCAGAGGTTCAGTTCCCGACTCCAACACTCCCTAGAAGGATGACTGGGTTACTGAACTTTTTTTTTTTTTTAATTGAGACAAGTTCTTACTCTGTCGCCCAGGCTGGAGTGCAGTGGCACCATCTCAGCTCACTGGAACCTCCGCCTCCCAGGTTCAAATGAGTCTCCTGCCTCAGCCCCCTGAGTAGCTGGGGTTACAGGTGCCCGCCACCATGCCCGGCTAATTTTTGTGTTTTTAATAGAGATGGGGTTTCGCTATGTTGGCCAGGCTGGTCTCGAACTCCTGACCTCAGGTTATCTGCCTGCCTCAGCCTCCCAAAATGCTGGGATTAAAAGTGTGAGCCACTGAGCCCAACCACGGGTTACTGAATTTTTTGGAGCCTCAATTCTTATAGGGAAGATGGAGATTAAAAATATCCAGTGCATGATATTGCTTAGAGGACTAAGTCATGGAAAGGATGCTGAATACTAGTACTGAGACCTGTTCTTAGAATAAATAAGGCACTGGGAACAGGGTCTCTTTTTGGCAAAAACTGAAGAAGAGGTTTCAAGTCCAAAACATTGATTGAGAAATTATTTGGATCTGAGCTCACAAGGAGAAGAGTTGATCTTTCTTTTATCACTGGGCCTGATTTTTGCCACTTGGGATTTTCGAAGCCAGACGGTTAAGGTGTGTGATCATTCCCACTTCACAACACTCTGTGGTTATAAAAAGCTCTCACCTTCTGCAAGAGTGACTCAGGCTGCTTGCTTCAAAAGCACTGGGACCTGGGTTCAAATGCTGCCTCCATCACTCTTCAAAGGGTGCTGCCCTGGGGAAAATGGCTTTATCTCACCATGCCTCTGTTTGTTCATCTATAAAATCGGCTCTTGGCCAGGCATGGTGGCTCATGCCTGTAATCCCAGCACTTCGGGAGGCCAAGGGAAGCGGATCACCTGAGATCAGGAGTTCAAGACCAGCCTGACTGACAAGGCAAAACCCCGTCTCTACTAAAAATAAAAAAATTAGCTGAGTGTGGTGGTGGCTGCCTATAATCCCAGCTACTTGGGAGGCTGAGGCAGGAGAATTGTTTGAACCCAGGAGGCGGAGGTTGCAGTGAGCTGGGATCATGCACTGCACTCCAGCCTGGGTGACAGAGTGAGATTCTGTCTCAATAAATAATAAAATAAAGTAAAATAAAATAAAATAGGCTCTGGTGAGGATCATACAAGACAGTCCATCCATCGTTATAAAGCCCTCAGTGCAGGACTGGCCTGTTACAGTCCCTTGCAAACACGTGTCATCATATTTCTCTGGCTTTCTTATTGTTCTGCAGAAACTCTAAGCTCAGGGAGCTGCACGGGGCCAACCTGGAGGTCAGCCTCCTGACTTAAGAGGGAAAATGAAGGAACTGGGGGTATTTAGCCTGGGCAAAAAAAAAAAAAAAGCCTTCTGGGAGAGATGTTCTTGCCCTCCCACCCCAACCCACAAATATTTATTGAGCACCTACTATGCACTGAGCGCTATTCTGGGTGCCACAGAGGCAGCAGGGAGTAGGATGAGCCCAGTTTCTGCTCACAGGGAGGAGATTTTCTAGTGGGAGAAGACATACAATAAAGAAACAAGTGAAGGCCAGGTGCAGTCGTTCATGCCTATAATCCTAGCACTCTGGGAGGCCAAGACAGGAGGATTGCTTGAGGCCAAGAGTTTGTGACCAGCCTGAGCAATAGAGCAAGACCCTGTCTCTACCAAAAAAAAAAAAAAATTAGCTGGGCATGGTGGCAGGTGCCTGTAGTCCCAGCTAGTACCTGGCTGAGGTAGGAGGGTCATGGGAGCCCAGGAGTTGAAGGCTGCAATGAGTCAAGATCACACCACTGCACTACAGCCTGGGTGACAGAACAAGACCCTGTCTCAAAAAAGAAAGAAAGAAAGAAAGAAAGAAAGAGAGAGAGAGAGAGAGAGAGAGAGAGAGAGAGAGAGAGAGAGAGAGAGAGAGAAAGAAAGAAAGAAAGAAAGAAAGAAAGAAAGAAAGAAAGAAAGAAAGAAAGAAAGAAAGAAACAGAGAGAAAGAAAGAGAAAGAAAGAAAGAAAGAAAGAAAGAAAGAAAGAAAGAAAGAAAAAAAGAAAGAAAGAGAGAAAGAAAGAGAAAGAAAGAAAGGCAGAGAGAGAGAGAAAGAAAGAAAGAGAAAGAAAGAAAGAAAGAAAGAAAGAAAGAAAGAAAGAAAGAAAGAAAGAAAGAAAGAAAGAAAGAGAAAGAAGAAAGAAGTGAAACAGTCAAAAGTATCATAATGATGATGAGCTGTGGAGAAAAGAAAACTGAATTCTGATAGAAACATAGAAATGTGGCCCAGTAGAGGGACTTTTGGATGATGAGATAAGCAAAGAGGATGGCCGGGGGCTGATGCTGGTACGTCAGCTAGGATCAGGAGTCTGCATTTTATTCTAAGCTTGTCCTAGGAGCACTGCAGGATCAGGCAGGCCAGAGCAGGGAGGCCGGAAGGTCCCAGGAGAGTGGGGAGAAGCCCCTCAGAGTTATTTTAATTGAAAGATCGCCTCTTCTCTGTGTTCTCTGCAGGCAGTGGGGGCTTTGAATTAAACATAAGGAGTAATTTATTTATCAAGTCTTTGAAAAAGTCTCTCTCTGACTGTGATTCAGCATACTGCTCCAGTTAACCCTTCCTGGCGTTTGACCAAGGGTCTTGGAGCATCAAATGCCAAGTCCTAATGTAGAGAGGGGCAGGGAGAAGGAGGAGATGCTGCAGACTCACCTGGGCAGGAGGTGGGCAGACTCACCTGGGGAGGCGGCAGGCACAGGATGTGCCCTACTTCTTGCACACTTGCCCCGCCAGTCTCTACCTTCCCTGGACTTCTGGAGCCTGGATCTGTGGACTGCTTCACCCCACCCCATAAGTGACTAACTTATTGGTCACAGTTCTGTACACCTCTGTGGTAGAATACACATTCACACTCTTGCTATAGCCTGGTAGCGGGTGGAGGGGACTTCACCACCCACTGACTTTGAGCTTGGCCATGTGGCTTGCTATGATGCATGGAATATGAATGGACATGAGACATCAGAGGCTTGGAATGTGCTTGTGCAGCTGGGTCTGCCATTGGTGTGAGGAGGATGCATCCAGCCTGGCCAGAGAATCAGACATCAGCTACGTAAAGCCAAGCTGCCCCCATGAGCCATGCACCCCTGAGTGTGAAAATAAATGGTTGTTCTTTTAAGCCACTAAATATCAGGGTTGTTTGTGACCAGCACCATCATGGCAATAGCTAACCAGTAGACCTGGGCTCCATTGGAAGGCTCTGGCAGATCCAAGGACTGGAGGAGAGAGGTCAGGATATTCCTGCCCCTTTGTTTTAGGACCACCAGGTCTGTATGTCCGCCAGCAGTAACAGGCTCATTATGCTGAGACAACAGGGTTTGCAGCAGAGAAAGTTTAATGATTGCAGTGTACCAAGCAAGGAGATGGGAGGAGACCCTCAAATCCGTCTCCCTGAGAAGTTCTGGGCTGGGGTTTTTAAGGGGATCATAAAGGGCGAGAGGCTGGAGAATTGGGGTTGTAGAATGTTTGGGGTGAGGGAGATGAAGGCATCAGGATGTGGAAACTGCATTCCTTGGTGGGTCAGCTTCTTGTAGGATCCTCTGGACCAACTGATGTCAGTGGGATCTTTCAGACCAGCTTGTGTTGGTGGGGTCCCTGAGACCAGGAAAGTCAATAGTTTCATCCGTATGCAGGACCTGAAGGAATATCTCAAAGGCAAAATTTAACATTTCATAAGGTTCAAGTTGTTATCTATAGAGCAGCTAAGGGGAACTGTAATCTTTTAACAAGATCTACATGATCCTAGAACAATAGGCATGACACTAACGAAGAGGGTCAGAGAGCAGACTGACCTCATGAGGAAAGCTGAATGTGATGCAAACTTGGTAAATTTTTATTTTGCCCCCCTCATCTTCCCTGATTAATTTCATAAAGTTTAGAGGCGCAGTTTCACCATTGCCAATGCCCTCCCAACCCACACACTCTGTTTTGCTGTGGTCCTAGAAGCTACAGTTGCTGTTGGGCTGCCCAGAACACTCCCTGGGCTCTGCTGACCACCTTCCCTGTCCTTCCCTGTTCAGGCCTAGAGCTTCCCCGTCCTGCTCACGTCTGGGTAGATCACTACCCCTGGGTGGGAAGCAGGTTCATTGTATGCTGCTTACCAACTTGTCTGAGTTCTGTGAGATAGGCCACCCACAGACAAGAAGTGACGTGAATTGGGTTTATTCCTTACAGATAGACAGCAAGGGATGACAGAAGCCTAGGATTCATTGAGAGCCAGGGCTCCAGGGCTCAGGAAAGCTCTCTGGGGCAGATGGAGTCTCAAATGCACGTGCTCCACTTGCCCTGAAATTGAGGGACACTGAAAATCAGCCCATCTAGGGTTTTGTGCCCTGGAGAAACGTAATGCACTCGACAAAAGCATTAAAGAAACTAATGCAAGAACAGAAAACCAAACACCGCATGTTCTCACTCGTAAGTGGGAGCTGAACAATGAGAACACATGGACACAGGGAGGGGAACATCACACACTGGGGCCTGTCGGGGAGTGGGGGATTAAGGGAGGGATAGCATTAGGTGAAATACCTAATGTAGATGATGGGTTGAAGGGTGCAGCAAACCACCATGGCACGTGTGTATCTATGTAACAAACCTGCACATTCTGCACATGTATCCCAGAACTTAAAGTATAATAAGAAAAAAAAAAAAAAAAAAAACAGCATTGAAGGACAACCTGTTTCTTGGGGCTGGGGGTTGGAACAGAGGCCGGGTTGCGCTAGCTGGTTCCTCCTTGTTTCAGCTGTCTTTCCTGTATTCTGAGTGGGAAACAGGTCACAGGGGAGAACTGAGACCATCCAAGCCCACCCAGAGAACTGTCCCACACTGGCTGGTTTCTCCATCCGTCCCTCACCTCTGCAAATAACATCCCCACCCCTTAAACAGTCTCTGCAAAAATCCCATCTTCTAGTGAAACCATAACCCAAATAGTGAACATAGTACCCAATAGTTAGTTTTTCAACCCTTGCCCCCATGCCTCCCTCTCCCCTTCTGGAGTGAGGGTGCACCTGTTTCCTGGGGGACCATGGGCACCCATGTGGTCTGCTGTTCCTCATCTCTGCTCCCCAGCTGCCACCCCACCTGACAAGGGATTTGCTGGGGCCAGGGCAGAAAGGGGCCATGCCAGATGTTCTTCCAGACTATGGAGTCCCAGGCCACCCAGAGAGCTCAGGCTGTAGCCAGGACCTTAGAGGAGCAGCGTGTGACATTGTCACCTAGTGGTAGCCTTCTCTCCCCCAAAGGAGCCCAAGAGTCAAGCCAAGAGTGGCACCATCTTGAGGGTGAGAAGGACAAGCATGAAGTTGTCTCACACATGTGAGAGGCTCAGGGGATGCTTCACTGGTGGGAGCCCCAGGGGACATTTGTGTTTTCATCCCTGGAGCTGTCCTCACAGGCTGCAGGACTCACGGGCAGCACTGGCGTGGGAGCCACAGACCAGCTGGGAGACCTCAGGCTCACTGCTCTCCCCTGGGAGTCTCAAGTCTCTCCTCTGTGGAAAAAGCTGAAGTGAAGGAGTGTATCAGTCAGTGCTCTTAAGTTGTGAGGAACTGAAACCTCACACATAACATCCTTAAATAAAAAGGATCTTTATTAGCTCACAAAACCGAAAATTCCTGAATGGGTGGGCTTCGAAGTCAGGTTCAATTCCGCTGTTTGACAACACCAAGACCCTGGTGTCTTTGGTCCCTCCACGCTACCTCACCAGCATCAGCTTCACTGAAGACTGGTTTCCCTCATGGTCACAAAAGGGCTGCCATTGCACTGGGGCTTCACTTCCCTCAAGGCCTCGTAGAACCTCCCATGGTGCCATCCTGGCTGGAGAAGGTCACCATTCCGATGACTGGACCAATAGAATTTAATGAACTGAGTCAGGTCACTGTCAAACAGAGTCCACCTCAGAGATGGGGGAAGAGGGAGTCCTGGAACAGAAATCTGTTTCTTTGTTTGTTTGTTTGTTTTTGAGACAGAGTTTTACTCTTGTTGCCCAGGCTGGAGTGCAATGGTGTGATTTTGGCTCACTGCAACCTCTGCCTCCTGGGTTCAAGCGATTCTCCTGTGTCAGCCTCCCAAGTGGCCGGGATTATAGGCGCCCACCACCATGCCCAGCTAATTTTTTGTATTTTTAGTAGAGACGGGGTTTCATCATATTGGTCAGGCTGGTCTTGAACTCCTGACCTCAGGTAATCCACCCGCCTCGGGTGTCCTGGCTCTGATACCTTGGCCTCCCAAAGTGCTGGGATTACAGGCAGGAGCCATCGTGCCTGGCCAGAAATCTGGGTATTTTAAGTTGTGAGGCTGGGCGCACAGGCTGGGCAGCACCCCTAACTATGTCTACTGTGGAATCTCAAAAGTCCCTGACAGCTTGAATGCTGTTGCCAACATTGGTGAAAGTGCCAACAAAAGAATCATGAAATCTATATTATAAATTTGGTAAGGAGACTTTCTTTTTAAAATTAAATTACTTTTTTTTTTTTTGAGACGGGGTCTCACGCTGTCTCCTGGTAAGCCTGCTTTCTGACTCTGAAAGTGAACCTGCTTTCTGACTCTGGGGTCAAGTGCTCCAGAAACCATGGGCCTCTGCCATGCCACTTGAGCAAGTTCTGGATGTACTTAGCACTGGCATCCACAGAGACTGAGACCCATATCACTCACCCCTACAAATAAGAGGGTTGGGCTTCCAGGAAGCCTGGGGGCTGGTGGAGGCCAAGGGCCAGCACCCTGTGTCATTGAGCAAATGTGCTCACCCTCCAAGGCGCACAAAAGCCAATACCATGGTCACAGCTTTAGAGAAAAGCAAGGGTTTTATTGTAAGACAGCAAGGAGACAGGAGGCAGACTCAGATCTGTCTCTCCGATTTGGAGTCTGGGGCAAGTTCTAAGGGATCAGAGAGCAAGAGAAAGGATTTAGGAATGTGGGCATGGCAGGGTCTGGTTGGAGGGCTTCAAATTGGACATTTAACAGTCAGGTATGTTGAGGTGGATTTTATCCCTAGACCTTCTGGGCCAACAGACCCTCGCTTGTGGAAGAATTTCAGTATTTAGGTTTTTCATCATGTCCCAGTCTTCTTGGTTCCAAGGGGAGGAATTATTGATTCCCAGTGTTGTCAGAGGTCAAAACTTTTTCTTTTGTTCCTTCTTTCTCCCACCACCCCCCCTTTTTTTTTTTTTTTTTTTTTTTTTTGAGACAGTGTCTCACTCTGTTGTCCTGATGTGATCATAGCTCACAGCAGCCTCAACCTCCCGGGCTCAAGCGATCCTCCTACCTCAGCCTCCCAAGGAGCGGGGAGTACAGGCATGTGCCACTACTATGCCCAGCTAAGTTTTAAAATGTTTGAGGAGATGGGGGGGTCTCACTATATTGCCTAGGCTGGTCTTGAACTCCTAGACTCAAGCAATCCGCTTGCCTTGGCCTCTGAAAGTGTTGGGATTACAGGCGTGAGCCGCCACACCCAGCCTCAAAGCTTTTTCTACCATTCATGCCTGGGCTACATGACTTACAGCTTTTAGCTATTATAGCTACAAGATAAAACTTGACATTTTGCTATCAACAGAGTAGGCCCAGTTTGGGCAGGTCCCGTGGCTCCACCTACAACTCAAGAAGGTGGTCATCCTGCAAGTCCTTGTTTCTTTGCTGATCGTCTCTCCCTGGCTGAAATATGAGCCCTGGGAGGCCAAGGGACTCATCTGGATGACCTGCCGCCTGGAATGGCAGCAGGCGCAGAGCATAAGCCCCAGAAATACTGAGCCCTAGAAATACTGGTGAAAGAGCAGGCCTTGCTCAGCCAGTGGCGGCTTCTTGGTTCCTCTTTCTTTCTTTTCTTTTCTTTTCTTTTCTTTTTTTTTTTTTTTTTTGAGATGGAGTCTTGCTCTGTTGCCCAGGCTGGAGTGCAATAGTGCGATCTCAGCTGACTGCAACCTCCGAATCCCAGGTTCAAACGATTCTCCTGCCTCAGCCTCCCGAACAGCTGGGATTACAGGCATGAGCCACCACACCTGGCTAATTTTTTGTCTTTTTAGTAGAGACGGGGTTTCTCCATGTTGGTCAGGCTGGTCTTGAACTCCTGACCTCAGGCGATCCACCCGCCTCAGCCTCTCAAATTGCTGGGATTACAGGAATGAGCCACTGCGCCCAGTCTTGGTTCCTCTTTCTACGTGTGTGCAGCTCTAAGAAAAAGAGGTGTGTGTGTGCTGATGGAGGATCCCAGCCAAAGCTGCTCCTGACCAGGCATGGGATGATGTATTCCCAGCACCCCTCAGAGACATGCCAAGCCCTCCCGTTCAGTTACCTGGCATCTCCATGCTGTGACCTCAGGGAAGCCACTGCCACCCCCACTCCCAAACACTTCCCACCTAGAATCGCATTGATCAGGCGGGCCAGATGGTTCCCAGAAACAGCAAGACACGGCTGGACAATTTGATTAACTTGCCTAATGAACTCTGAATTCACTCCATTTTTTTTTCCATGACAACTGTATTTTCTCTCTAAAATTGTTATTGATTCCTCATATGTGGAGACGTAGGTGGGGCAGGAAAGCACATTTTGCACATGGAGGACCAGAAACCAAGATGTGGAGGTGGAGAGAGGCGGAAGTGGGCAAGGGCAGGACTCAATGTTTATCTTGAGCCCGTGGTGGTCTTGCGGCCCCTTCAGAAGACTGTCTTGCACCTGGCCATTAATCATCAGTGGAGGGGGCAAGTTAAGGGGTGGGTATGGTTGCCAGATTCTGCAAATAAAAATACAAGATACGCAGTTAAATCTGAATCCAGGGCCAGGTGTAGTGACTCACGCCTGTAATCCCAGCACTTTGGGAGGCTGCGGCTGGAGAATCGCTTGAGCTCAGGAGTTCAAAACCAGCCTGGCCAATATAGCGAGACCCCCCATTTCCACTTTAAAAAAAAGAATTAGCCAGGTGTGGTGGTGTGCACCTGTAATTCCCGCTACCAGGAAGGCTGAGGCGGGAGGAGCCCAGGAGCTCCAGACGGCAGTAAGCTGTGAACGCGCCACTGCACTCCAGCCTGGGCAACAGAGTGAGACCTAGTTTCAAAAAGATTTTTAAAAATCTGAATTTGGATAAACAAATAGTTTATAGTATAAGTCTATCCCATGTAATATTTGGAATATACTTCTACAAAAAAATGATTTGCTGTGTATCTGAAATTCAAATGTTTCTGGGCATCCTGTATTTTATCTGTCAACCCTAAGAGTGGTGAGGTGTTACGTCCTCGGGTGCTCAAAGCTGGGCTGCAGCCCACAGACACCTACTCCCAGAAAGCTGGTCCAAGCAGGGACTCAGATGCTACAGGACCCGCCAATGCTCTTCTAACTGCTGTTCCTTCTTTCTGTCCACCCCATCCTTCAATGCACGAGTCGGGACTCTTCATCCCTGGTGGGTTTCACAAATCAAGTTCCCACCTGGGTCCCGTCTCTGAGCCAGGAGTCGATGGACATAAACGTTGCTACTTACTGCAAGAGTTTATCCTGAGCTTGGCCTGCAGGCAGCAGCGCATGTGCCGATTAAACCCGCACACCTCTGGGATGCTGTCCTGCCCATTTATCCGGGCTCCAAGCGGGAAGGTGCTTGCTGGAAAGTGGCAGAGCAGGACTCAAACCCAGTCCCCTGTCCCTGGCCATAGAGGTCACGTCTAGAGATTTCCCCAGGAAAGTCACCAGTGTCCCAGTTCTGATGCATCAGGGTAGGGGCAGGGACGGAGGGGATGAGGCAGTGTGGGGTCAAGGCCTCAACCTTCTGGCTAAAAGTGGTCTCTAGGGTGGCCTGGGTAACCGGAGAGGGACTCTTAAGTAGCTGTCTGTGTTCATTTGCTAGGTTGGCTGAGACAGAGTACTGCAAGTCGAGATGGCTTAAAACACCAGGAATGTGTCCTCTTACAGTGCTGGAGGTCAGAAGTCTGATATTGTGGTGTCAGTGGGGCCGCGCTCCCTCCTTGCCTCTTCCAGCTTCTGTTGGCCCCAGGCCATTCCTGGCTTTCAGATACGTGGCTCCCATCTCTGCCTCGGTCTTCACATGGGGCCTTCCGTCTATGTCTCTCTGTGTGTCCCGTCCTCTTTTTACAGCGACACCAGCCGTTGGATTGGATGAGGGCTAATCATCCTAATCCAGTGTGAGCTCACCTTAATTAACTACATCTGCAAATGCCCCATCTCCAGGTAAGGGCTCATGCTGCAGCTCCAGGTGGACGTGAATTTGAAGGACACTGATCCACACACTGCTCTATCTATCTATCTATCTATCTATCTATCTATCTATCTATTGTCTATCTATCATCTATCTATCCATCCATCCGCCTATCTGTTCATCATCTACCTATCTATCCATCCATCTGTCTATCTATTCATCGTCTATCTATCCGTCCATCCATCTATCTGTCCATCTGTCTATCTATCCATCTTCTATCTGTCCATCTATCTATCATCTATCTGTCTATCAATCCATTATCTATCTATCTTCTATCTATCCATCTATCTATCTATCTATCTATCTATCTATCTATCTATCTATCCATCCATCATCTATATCTATCTATCTATCTATCCATCTATCTATCTATCTATCTATCTATCTATCTATCCATCCATCATCTATATCTATCTATCTATCTATCCATCTATCTATCTATCTATCTATCTATCTATCTATCTATCCATCCATCATCTATATCTATCTATCTATCTATCTATCTATCTATCCATCATCTATATCTATCTATCTATCTATCCATCTATCTATCTATCTATCTATCTATCTATCCATCCATCATCTATATCTATCTATCCATCTATCCATCTATCTATCTGTCTGATATGGTTTTGGATTTGTGTCCCTTCCCAAATATCATCTTGAATTGTAATCCCCAGTATCAGGAGAGGGGACTGGAGGGAGATGATTGGATTATGGAGGTGGATTTCTCTCTTGCTGCTCTCTTATTTTTTTTCAAATGGAGTCTTGCTCTGTTGCCCAGGTTGGAGTGCAGTGGTGCAATCTCAGCTCACTGCAACCTCTGCCTCCTGGATTCAAGAGATTCTTCTGCCTCAGCCTCCCAAGTAGCTGGGATTACAGGTGCCTTCCACCACACCCGGCTAATTTTTGTATTTTTAGTAGAGACTGGGTTTCACCATGTTGGCCAGGCTGATGTTGAACTCCTGACCTCAAGTGGTCCACCCTCCTCGGCATCCCAGAGTGCTGGGATACAGGCGTGAGCCACCTCCCCCAGCCACTGTTCTCATCATAGTGAGTTCTGAGGAGATCTGGTTGTTTAAAAGTGTGTAGCATCTCCCCCTTCTCTCTCTTCATCCTGCTCTGGCCATGTAAGATGTGCCTGCTTCCCCTTCTGCCATGACTGTAAGTTTCCTGAGACCTCCCCAGCTGTACCTCCTGTACAGCCTGCAGAACTGTGAGCCCTCTTTGCTTTATAAATTACCTAGTCTCGAGTAGTGCTTTATGGCAGTGTGAGAATGAACTTCATAGCTGTGTGAGAATGAACTTCATAGCTGTGTGAGATATGCAGTCGGGTGCTGGCTGGTGGCACCAGATCTTTCTCATCGCTGAAATATTCCTGAGGCTTGTTTTCCAGGACTCTATTCTGCACTGACCGTTTGTCACCTGCCACACCTGCGTGGTCCCTGCTCCTCTCCTGACCCCTAACCTGGGAGTGTCCAGGCCTGGCACCCTGCCCTTTGCTCCCTGGGTGACCTTATGGCTTAAATTCAACTTCCATGCCTGGGCCCTGAAGCGTTCTTGTCCCCAAATCGGACCACTCTCCCAACTCCAGGCTGATGTGCACACTTGTGCACACCTCCACCTGGTGTTCACAGACACCTACAGCTCTAACGTCTAAACACAACCACTATATGTCCCCCAGACTCCCTTTCCCTGGTGCTCCAACTCAGCAAATGGCATTGCCGTCCCCCGGGCTCTGGCCCAAACCCTGAGTCATTCTCATACCTCTCCCCCTCTTGCACCCACGGCCAATCTGCCGGGAACCCCTGTCAGTTCCACTTTCAGAACAAACCCAGAATCCAACCCCTTCTCACCACCTCCACTGCCAGCACCCCGGACTCAGCCCCCACCGTTTCCCTCCTGAATTACTAGAATAGGCTCCTAGGCCTCCTTGCTTTCTTCCAGGGCTCCTACACTGTCTTCCTGCAGCAGCCAGGATGCTGCTGTTACAACCTGAGTCAGACAATCATTGTCTTGAGCAACCCTCCAGCAGCTGTCCACAAACCTAGAGTGAAATCTGAGTCCTGACCCAGGACATCCAGGCCCCAGAAGCTGCAGCTCCAAGACCTGTCTTGTCTCGTGTCTCACCATGTTTCCTTGGATTCTCTTGCCTCACGGACCTTTCCTACATGGAGTTACTCTGAGAATGTCCCACCTCCGGGTCCTGATACTTGCGATTCTCTCTACCTATATATATTGTATTAGTTCTGTTTCTCTGTTACAGTCACCGTGTGACTAATGCAATCATCATGTGACTTTCTACACATTTTAGTAACTATGTTACTAAGATGATAGATCGATAGGTAGATAGTGTGTTAGTCCATTCTCACACTGCTATACAGAACTACCTGAGAGTGGGTAACTTATAAAGAAAGGAGGTTTAATTGGCTCACGGTTCTGCAGGCTGTACAGGAAGTATGGCTGGGGAGGCCTCAAGAAACTTTGAATCATGGCAGAAGGGGAAGCAGGCACATCTTACATGGCCACAGCAGGAGGAAGAGAGAGAAGGGGGAGGTGCTATACACTTTTAAACAACCAGATCTCATAAGAGCTCACTATCATGGGAACAGCAAGGGAGAAATCCACCCCCATGATCCAGTCACCTCCCACCAGTCCCCTCCCCAACACTGGGGATTACAATTCAACATGAGATTTGGGCAGGCACACAAATCCAAACCATATCAGATAGATAGATAGATAGATAGATAGATAGATAGATAGATAGATAGATGATAGGTAGATAGATGACACATAAACAGATAGATGATAGATAGATAATTGACTGATAGATTGACAGATGATAAATAAATGATAGATTGACAGATAGATAGATGATAGATAGGTAGATAGATAATGATAGGCATTTAGGTGATAGATAGATGATAGATGATAGATAGATAGATGATAGACAGATAGGTAGATAGACAGATAGGTAGATAGATAGATAACTATACACATATTAAATTTATGTTAAGTTGCAGAGTCAAACCCATCCTGGTGTCAACCTGCTTTTAGTGCTTCCAGATTCGTAAGTCAAGAAATCTTCCTTCCTGCTTGCACCAGTTGGCAGTGGGTTTTCTGGCATTTGTACCTGGTATGTGTAGCAGGTGGGTCGGGTTTGGTGGGAGTTGGTGGTGGGAGTGGGGAATTGTTCGCCTCAATCTGTTCGGCGATTGAGGCTGCAGCTGCTCCAGGCCCTACACCAGTACCCACAAAGTCCAGAAGAGGAGTGAGATGATTTTTGTTCCCACACACTGAGTGAAATCTCCAAGGCTGATTTTGATCGAATGTTCTCAATCCAGGGGAAAGGCCTATGCCTTCCCAAGGTCATATACTTCAAACTTCCTGCATCTGGTGATTGAACAAGGCTAGAGAGGTCTGGCGATGGTGCACTCTGACAGGCCATCCTCTCTCCAGGGTCCCTCCAGGTCAGCCGAGGCTTTGTTGGACCTGTGGTTACAGCTCCTCTTTTCCTTCAGCTCAGCCCTGCTTCCTCCTCCTTCTTTTCACAGCTGTTGCTTCCTGATGAGTCCCTTGTTCCCCAAACTCCATATTAGCACCTGCATCCAGAGAATCCACCTGCCACGTGTGCTTTTTTCTTCCAGCTTTACTGAGGTATAATTGACAAATAAAACTTGTGTATATTCAAGGAGTACAGTTTGACATTTTGATACACGTATGCACTGTGGGATGATCACCAGCATCAAGTTAATTAACAAAGCCATCAAGACTCCCTGTTACCGCCTTTTTTTTCCTTTTTGTGGTTAGAACACTTGAGATGTATATCTTAGTGAATTTCAAGTATACAATACAGAGTATTAACTAACATCACCATGCTGTACCCAGGCTGGAGTGCAATGGTGCGATCATAGTTCACTGCAGCCTCAAAACCCCAGGCTCAAACAATCCTCTCGCCTCAGCCTCCCAAGTAGCTGGGACCACAGGTATGCGCCACCATGCCTGGCTAATTTGTAAATTATTTGTAGAGATGGGGTCTCCCTATGTTGCCCAGGCTAGCTCTTTGGAACTTGTTTGTCTTGCATTATTGAAAACTTCTACCCTTTGACCACATTCTCCCCATTTATTTTTCTTCCCTCCCCCTAGCAACCACCATTCTACTCTCTGCTTGAATGAGTTTGAAACATCCACATCTGAGTGAGGTCAATGCCGGTGAATAGAGAGACAGAAGGAAAGAGTTTCAGAATATCCTTCAAAATAGCAGCACCTGGCAGATCCTACCTCACACCTCAAGGGCCTGTGTGGGGTCCTAGGTTCATCCCTGATCCATCTCAGAGGTGCTGCGATCACTGATCCATCTCGGAGACCTTTGAGCTTGGACCTGACATTTACCACTTCCTCTCCTCCTCACTGGAGACAGAGTGCAATCTGTTTCTGCAAAGCAAGAGCATTTTAAGAGGGTGGAAGGGCACTCACCTGTGTCAGGGTCATGTGTGTGTGCAAATCTCCCAAGGTCATTGTCGAGAGAAAGGGGAAGATACTGGGGAGGCCAGGCAAGCATGTGCCAGCTACCCTCATACTAGCACATAGCATACGTCAAGTCACCTAAAGGAAACCTGAATGATATGATCAGAGACTCTAGGATTGCATAGGATTACTTGCAGTGCCCCGGGTTGAACATGCCAAGGCAGGACCAGCCATCATGGTAATAGACGCCTCATGCAGATAAGCCCTGTGCATGAAAAATCTAGGATTTTGGAACAAATTGAGAAGGAGGTCAGGCATTCAAGACCAGCCTGGCCAACATGGTGAAACCTCGTCTCTACTAAAATACAAAAAGTTAGCCAGACGTGGTGGCGGGCACCTGTAATCCCAGAACTTTGAGAGGCCAAGTTGGGTGGATCACATGAGGTCAGGAGTTCGAGACCAGCCTGGCTAACATGGCAAAACCCCATCTTTACTAAAAATACAAAAATTAGCTGGGCGTTGTGGTGCACTCCTGTAATTCCAGCTACTTGGGAGGCTAAGGCAGGAGAATCGCTTGAACCCAGGAGGCGGAGGTTGCAGTGAGCTGAGGTCACTCTGTTGCACTCCAGCCTGGGCAACAAGAGCGAGACTCTGGGGAAAAAAAAAAAAAAGTTATTTACAAAAATATCTCTGCCAAGGCAACTGGATTCTTTTTCAGGGTCAGCATTCTATATCCACACCGGGGTGACCATGAACACGTGCCTGTTAGACTTCTCACTGCAGGGAGGACAACTGGCCCATAGCCCCAGCTGCCTATTCTGAAATCCATCACCATGTTCATGCCAAGGCCATATGTCTTGCAGGTTGCTCCCAGCCCATGATGGAGTGTGCCAGGGACACTAAGGCAGGCCCGTTCCTGGGCCATGTGGGACTCCTCTGATGGATAACTTTGCCGAGGACACCCCACCTGCTTTGGCAAAACTTTCTTAGTTTAAGATTTTTTATTTTTTATTTTTTTGAGATGGAGTCTTGCTCCATCACCCAGGCTGGAGTGCAGTGGCGCGATCTTGGCTCACTGGAACCTCCGCCTCCCAGGTTCAAGTGATTCTCCTGCCTCAGCCTCCTGAGTAGCTGGGACTACAGGCACCTGCCACCATGCCTGGCTAATTTTTGTACTTTTAGTAGAGACGGGGTTTTACCATGTTGGTTTCGAACTCCTGACCTCAAGTAATTGGCCTGTCTTGGACTCCCAAAGTGCTGGGATTACAGGCATGAGCCACCTCGCCCTGACCTAAGATTATTCCTACTTGTATTAGTTTCTTTTAGGTGCTGAAACACATGACCACAAACTGAGTGGCTTCAAACAACAGAAATGTATCATCCCACAGTTAGGAGGCCAGAAATCTGAAATCAAGTTGTGGGTGGGGTTGGTTCCCTCTGGAGGCTTTCAGGGAAAATCTGTTCTGTGCCTCTCTCAAGCCTCTGGCAGCTGCCCTCCATCCTTAGAGTTTCTTGGCTCCTCCGCCTCCATCTTCATATGCCTTTGCCCCTTTGTGTCTGTGTGTCTCACATCTCCCTCTCCTTCCTCTTATAAGGATGCCAGTCATCGACCTTAGGGGTCGACCCCAAATCCAAGATGATCCCATCTTGAGATTCTGAATTTAATTGCATCTGCAAATAACCTATTTCCAAATAAAGTCATATGCATGGGTACCAGGGATTAGGAATTGGATACATCTTTTTTGGGGGGACAATATCCAGCCCACTTTATGACCCAGCCATCCTTCCTTTTACTCCTCCATAGGGACTGTCCATACCCCCAGCTTCCTCAATCCCCTCCTTCCTGCCATCTTTCCTTGCAGGCATTTTCTGCAATAAATGTCTTGTGCGTCAAATCCCATGTAATTCCACATTGCAGCCTGTTTCTCAGAGGACCTGAGCTGACACAGATAACACAGATGTGATTTTTACTTAAAAAGGATTATATGTATATTGTCCTGAAGCTTGTTTTTATTTCACTACTGAGTGTCTTGGACATCTTCCCATGTCAGTACATGCAGATCTACTGATTGTTTGGAAGAGCTTCAGAATCTTCCATCTTCATTTTTTTGCAGTGTTTCTCGGTGCATGTCTCTGTCTAGTTTTTGTAGTGGTTGCCCTGGGTATTACAATACACATATGTAATTTATTATAATCTCCTAGTAAGACCTCATTTCAATTTTGGTCTTTTCCTCTTTCCCACTTTTAAATACCTTGGTCTTGAGTATTGGATGGTTTCATAATTTTTGTTCCAATTGTCCAATATGATTATAAAGCACAGGAGGAGAAGGACAGTCTATTGTATGTGACTCAGATCTCTGCTCTCCTCATTGTTCCTTCTCCCTTCTGATGCTCCAAGATCTATCCTTCCTTCCTTTCTTCCTTCCTTCTTTCCTTCCTTCCTTCCTTCTTTCCTTCCTTCCTTCCTTCTTTCCTTCCTTCCTTCCTTTCTTTTCCTTCCTTCCTTCCATCCTTCATTCCTCCCTCCCTCCCTCCTTTCTTTCTTTCCTTCTTTCCTTCCTTCCTTCCTTCCTTCCTCTTCCTTCCTTCCTTCCTTCCTTCCTCCTTTCTTTCTTCCTTCCTTCCTTCCTTCCTCCTTCCTTCCTTCCTCCTTCCTTCCTCCCTTTCTTCCTTCCTTCCTTCCTTCCTCCTTCCTTCCTTCCTTCCTTCCTTCCTTCCTTCCTTCCTTTCCTTCCTTCCTTCCTTCCTTCTTCCTTAAGTCCTTCCTTCCTTCTCTTCCTTTCTTTCTTTCTTTCTTTCTTTCTTTCTTCTTCTTTCTTTCTTTCTCTTTCTCTCTTTCTCTCTCTCTTTCTTTCTCTCTTTCTCTCTTTCTTTCTTGAGATGGAGTTTCACTCTTGTTGCCCAGGCTGGAGTGCAATGGCACGATCTCGGCTCACTGCAACCTCCGCCTCCCAGGTTCAAGGGATTCTTCCACCTCAATCTCCTGAGTAGCTGGGATTACAAGCATGTGCCACCATGCCTGGCTAATTTTTGTATTTTTAGTAGAGACAGGGTTTCACCATCTTGGCCAGGATGGTCTCGATCTCCTGACCTCATGATCCACCTGCCTCAGCCTCCCAAAGAGCTGGGATTATAGGTGTGAGCCACCACGCCTGGCCAGATTCTTTCTTTTTTCATTTTCTTTCTGTTACAAAAACTTTCTTCAGCTAAAATTAAGGGTAAGTCCACTTGCAGCACATTCTTTTCATTTTCCTTCATATGAGAATGTCTTTATTGCCCCTTCATTCCCAAAGGATGGCTTCACTAAATATAGAACTAATGGCTCACCTCAGACCTTGTTATTGTTATACCTAGAAGTACAATCTGAACCTTTTTTGGGTATATCAGCCATATCTCTACCTAAAATGTTCAATCTTTTCTCCAGCTTCTTGAACACATGGAACATGACCTTTTCTGGCCATTCTACAAATTCTGGCTCAGCATTAATTCGTTGCTTTTTGTCCTCATTTTTGGTTGTATTTCTCTGCTTCTTTGAATGTCTGGTCATTTTTGACTGGGTGCCTGGCATTGTGAATTTTACCTCACTGGGTTCTGGATAATTTCGTATTACCACAAATGTTCTGTTTAATTTGGGGATATCTTTAAGTAGTTTGGGGGCTCTGCATGGTGGCTCATGCCTGTAGTCCTAGTGCTTTGGGAGGCTGAGGTGGGTGGATCATATATATATATACAAAAAAATTAGCCAGGCGTGGTGGTTGTATGTCTGTAGTCCCAGCTACTCGAGAGATCGAGGCCCGAGAATCACTTAAGCCTGGGAGGTTGAGGCTACAGTGACCTGTGATCACGCCACTGCACTCCAGGCTGGGCGACAGAGCAAGACCCCATCTCAAATAAGTGAATAAGTAGTTTGGAAACCATTTTGTTACCAGAAAAGGGGTCTCAGTCCAGACCCCAAGAGAGCGTTCTTGGATCTCACATAGGAAAGAATTCAAGGCAAATCGCAGAGTGCAGTGAAAAGAGAGAGTTTACTGAAACCTACTTCCTTAGGGAGTAGGGCATCCTCAGAAAGCAAGAGAAGGAATGCACTGTCTTTGTTTTAAGTTTTTCTTATATAGAAGTCTTGTCTATGTAAAGACTAAAGCAAGCTGTGTCTACATGTGGGCGGGCAGACAGCATGACACAATGTATTATTCTATTGATTTAAAGAAAACTATCCTTGACATTTTAGTGGATAAGTACATCAAAGCATAACTGTATTTATTTTGAATGCATGCATTGTTATGGGTATTGGGACATCGGGACTTTCTGTTGTTGTAGGTATTTGTCCTTGCAGGTGTTACGAATCTGCTTTCTTAGCTGTAAACATCTTATGACCATGGGTCCTAACTGGCAAGGAGTGTGCCTTGTTAGTCTCAAGATGGAGCTAAACTTAAAATGGCGCTACTCTGGCTCTCTGAGGCTCTTGCTTCCCTAACCATCTCATCCTTTCAGGGCTTGCTCTTTAAGATTTGGTAGGTAGAATCAGAGAAGTGTTTAGTCTGGGGCTAATTTTCCCCCACTACTGAGGCAAGACCCTTCGGAATATTCTCCCTGATATCCTGTGAATTATGAGGATTTCTACTCTGGCTGGGGGAAACAGAAACTATTCCCATTCCTGCGTGAGCTCCTTGAATTGTTCTTTCTAATCCTTTTGGGTGATTCTTCCACTGGCCTCAGGTAATTTTTTTTCTTTTTTTCTTTCTTTCTTTCTTTTTTTTTTTTGAGAGAAGTCTCACTCTGTTGCCCAGGTTAGAGTGCAGTGGCATGATCTCGGCTCACTGCAACCTCCGCCTCCCAGGTTTAAGTGATTCTCCTGCCTCAGCCTCCGGAGTAGCTGGGACTACAGGCACCTGCCACCGTGCCCGGCTAATTTTTGTATTTTTAGTAGAGACGGGATTTCACCATGTTAGCCAGGATGGTCTCGAACTCCTGATATTAGGTGATTCTTCTGCCTTGGCCTCCCAAAGTGCTGGGATTACAGGTGTGAGCCATCACGCCCAGTCAGTAATTTTCTCACATACATGTGCTGGCAAGTACTCAGCTAAAGATGGCTAGAATCCCTCCTCTCTCTCTTATTTCCTTGTACCTGGCACTGTATTCCCCATGGGAAGGCCTACTTATTGAAGGGACAAAGAATAGCTCTTGGCTGCCTTTGAAACCAAGAAATTGGTCTTTAACTGGAACAAAAACCGAGACCAGGGCAGATAAGAGTATTGTCTACCCGCTGCGGGTCCAGGAGCTTACAGTGAAAACGAGGAGACCCTCCAATAGGCTGAACCTGGGCTTTAGACATTGCCCAGTTGCTGGGTTGGGAGTGGAAGGGGCATGGATCCGTCCTGCAGGCCGTGTGTGATGAGTAAACTGAGCCGGGGTTCATGGCTGAATTGCCCAAGGAGACACAGCTGGAGGGGACAGAGTGAGGCCTGACCCAAGCAGCCTCACTCCGGGGCACCTGCTCTCAGTCCCACAGCAGACAGCCTCTCTGAGAGTGCACGTTGCCATGCACCCTTGGTATTTCACCAAGCAGCATCTGCTGTCATCCCCCGAGCCTGTGGTCTCGGCTGTTTGGGAGGCTGAAGTGGGAGGATGGCTTGAGCCTGGGAGTTCAAAGCTGCAGTGAATCAGCCTCAGAATCATCTTGGAGTTCACAAACAATGCAGAATCCTGGGCCCCCACAGATTCCCTGAGTCAGAGTCCCCAGGGCGTGGCCTGGAAACCTGTAGGCAGGTTGTTCTGGGTTGCGCTTTGACAGCAGCTGGATCTTAGCCAGTGTGCTTCATGGTGCAAAAGACAGAACGCCCGAAGCTCCCATGGGGTGGGCTCAGAGCCTTCAACCAGGACCAGGCTGCCGGGCGTGGTGGCTCACGCCTGTAATCCCAGCACTTTGGGAGGCTGAGGCGGGCTAATCACTTGAGGTCAGGAGTTTGAGACCCACCTGGCCAACATGGAGAAACCCCATCTCTACTAAAAATACTAAAATGAGCCAGGTGTGGTGGCACATGCCTGTAATCCCAGCTACTTGGAGGCTGAGGCAGGAGAATTGCTGGATCTTGGGAGACAGAGGTTGCAGTGAGCCGAGATTGCACCATTGCACTCCAGGCTGAGTGACAAGAGGGAGACTTCATCTCTAAATAAATAAATAAATAAAATAAAAATTAGACTGGTGTGGTGGCACATAACTGTGGTCCTAGCTACTGGGGAGGCTGAGGCAGGAGGATCACTTGAGCCCAGGAGTTGGAGGCATCGGTGAGCTATGATTGCACCACTGCACTCCAGCCTGGGCAACAGAGTGAAACCTCGACTTTAAAAAACAAAAAAAAACAAAAAAAAAAACGAATGTGGAGGCCAGTGGTGTCCACCACACACACACTATTAATTGCTATGCCAAGGTGGGTGAGAAGTCAGCCGGGTGGTCAGCCTGGAGGAGGAGGAGGAATGAGCTGGGGCCTGAGGATGGGGGCAGAATACAGACAGATGGAGAAGAAAGGGCATCACCATTGGGCCACAGCCCGAGCATAGACTGATGTCCTGGGATATTTCCAGGGACCTCCCCCAGCAGCTAATACACAACAGGCACTTAATAATTACATGGCTGGCAATGGCGCCCACATCAGCAGGGGAGCCCCTTCATTTCTTCCTGCTGAGCCAAGTTGTTGCCTCATATTTACAGTTAATCACTCACATCCACCCAATAGAATAGCCTGGAAACCACTCTTGGAGCAGGGCTCCAAGAAAAGGCGTGAAAATTTCCATGTTCCTGCAGAAAACATGATTGACATTCCAGTTGGGCTGGCATCAGTCTCATCTTTTCCTCTGCTTCCCAGCTCATTAGAATTTAATATTGGTTTCATCCTTCCCTCAGCCTTCGCCTGGGCGTGCTTCTGAATCTAGCCGGATCCAGATCAATGGAGATGGAAATGGGGAGGACATGCTTGTGCTGAAAAGGAAATGTCGTCTGGGTCTGAAATTGCAGTTGGAAAAGCTGACCTGGCCTCTAGTCTCCAGGCACTGGGGAGCTGGAGCCTTAGGGACTGTGCTTGCCTGGGGCTCAAAATAGAATGGCCACTTCAGGCCGGGCGCGGTGGCTCATGCCTGTAATCTCAGTACTTTGGGAGGCCGAGGTGGGCAGATCTCTGGCCAACATAGTGAAACTCCTGTCTCTGCTAAAAATACAAAAATTAGTTGGGCATGGTGGCAGGCACCTGTAATCCCAGCTACTGGGGAGGGTAAAGCAGGAGAATCGCTTGAACCTGGGAGGCGGAGGTTTTAGTGAGCTGAGATCGCACCACTGCACTCCAGCCTGGGCAACAGAGCAAGATTCTGTCTCAAAAATAAAAAAGACTGGCCGGGCGCGGTGGCTCACTCCTGTAATCCCAGCACTTCGGGAGGCCAAGGCAGGCGGATCACGAGGTCAAGAGATTGAGACCATCCTGGCCAACATGGTGAAACCCTGTCTCTACCAAAAATACAAAAATTAGCCTGGTATAGTGGCAGGTACCTGTAATCCCAGCTACTCAGGAGGCTGAGGCAGGAGAATTGCTTGAACCCAGGAGGCGAAGGCTGCATTGAGCTGAGATTGCGCCACTGCACTCCAGCCTGGCGACAGAGTGAGACGTTGTATCAAAATAAATAAATAAAATAAAAAAGACTGCTCACTCCCTTAGGCCTCTTAGATGCTCCCCCAGCCTAGAAAGTGAGTGTCAGCTGGATTGACCTAGGGATCATTTTCCCTTCTTCATTCTCCTCTACTCACTCTCCAGATACTCATGGGAGAAGTTGCTGAGCCCTGGCACCGGGCTGGGCTCAGGGAGTGCACAATGAACAAGGCAGACCCAGTCTCTGCTTTCAGTCCCACATATGGGGACAGAAAATACACAAGTAGGCCAGGAGCGGTGGCTCACGCCTGTAATCCCAGCATTTTGGGAAGCTGAGCCAGGCGAATCACCTGAGATCAGGAGTTCGAGACCTGCCTGGCCAACACGGAGAAACCCCATCTCTACTAAAAATACAAAAATTAGCCGGGCATGGTGGCGTGCACCTGTAATCCCAGCTGCTTGGGAGGCTAAGGCAGGAGAATTGCTTGAATGAGGGAGGTGGAGGTTGTAGTGAGCCAAGATCACGCCACTGCACTCTAGCCTAGGTGACAGTCCATCTCAAAAAAAAAAAAAAAAAAAAAAGAAAGAAAACAGAAAAAAGAAAAAAAGAACACACAAGCAGTCAAGAGACACACCAGAGGCCAAGCATGGTGGCTCATGCCTGTCATTCAGCATTTTGGGAGGCCAACGTAGGAAGAGTGCTTGAGGCCAGGTGTTCCAGACCAGCCTGGCCAACGTAGCAAGATCCCAGCTCTGTAAAAAACACAGAAAAAATTGTCTGGGCGCAGTGGCTCCCACCTGTAATCCCAGTAGTTTGGGAGGCCGAGGCAGGTGGATCACCTGAGGTCAGGAGTTCAAGACCAGCCTAGGCAACATGGTGAAATCTCATCTCTACTAAAAATATGAAAATCAGCTGAGCACAGCAGCATACGCCTGTAATTCCAGCTCCTTGGGAGGCTGAGGCAGGAGAATCACTTGAACCTGGGAAGCAGAGGTTGCAGTGAGCTGAGATGGTGCCACTGCACTGCTGTGTGACAGACTGAGACTCCACCTCAAAAAAAAAAAAAAATTAGTTGGATGTGGTGGTGCGCACCTCTGGTCCCAGCTATTTGGGAAGCTGAGGTGGGAGGATTGTTTGAGCCTGGGAGTTCAAAGCTGCAGTGAATTGTGATTGTAACACTGCCCTCCAGCCTGGGCTACAAAGTGAGACCTTGTCTCTAAATATAATAATAGTAATAAACACACCAGATGATGATGGGAAGTCATTGTGCTCTAGAGATCATAAAACAGATGTGGTAATCGGGAGGGAAGGATGGGGCACAGGAGAGCGGGAGATCTGGGAAGGCCCCTCTGAGGCTGTGTCCCCTGAGCATTTTCCTGGGTGGCAGGAAAGAGGGAGTCAGTACATGGAGATAATCTTATTCTAGGCTGTTTGCACCTTCCAAGTGCTTGGCCTCAAAGTAGGTGAATGAAGCCGTGGGAACCCAGGTGAGTAAGGAGGCAATCAGTGAGGTGCAGCAAAGGAGACAGCTCAGGAAACCCCACAGGGGGTGTGAACAGAGCACGCAGGACTGGATTCTTGCAGGGTGATGGCAGCTTCAGAGGGAAATTCCAAGGACAAGAGTGCCCAGGGTGCCCACTCCACCCACTCCAGATGCCTCCCTGTTCTGCGGGGCAGAGACAGGCAGGGTGCAGGGTTCAGCTGGATTCCCAGCCACTGACTGACCCGGGCTGCCCTGGCTCTGAGCTGGTGGCCTGGCTCCTGCAAGCTCGTATCCTTGCTGGAGTCCTCCTCCTGCTGCTTCTCCACCTGGCACGGCAGGGCTGGGCACCAGGTCTCTTTGCCTGGTCCAGGAAATGTGTCTCCACTGGGGCCTGAGGTCCCGCTTCTGGGTCTGGTCTCTTTCCTGCATTTCCTTCTCCAACCCTGAGGTATTCTAGGTTCTGGAGTTGTGTACTGTAGAATAACTGTGTCATCTCCCATACACTGAGTATTTGCTGTATGCCGGGTCCTGGGGGAGTCCTTTTCTTACCATGATAGCCAACCTTACAGCAGGAACTGGGGGCCAGAGATGGCCTCAGCCATCTCTGTCACCTGGTATTCACAGCCTCTCACATATTGTAGTAAGGTTAGTCTATGTGACCAGTTCAAGACAGCAGAAGTGAGGGCATCTCTTCCAAGGCTACATTATAAACCACATTACGCTTTCTCAGATCGCTCACCCTGGGAAGCCAGCTGCCCTGTCACGAGCAGCCCTTTGTGTGTGTGTTTTTTTTTTTCTTCTTCTTTTTATTTATAGAGACAGGGTCTCTCTCTTGCCCAGGCTGGAGTACAGTGGTGCAATCACGGCTCACTGCAGCCTCAACCTCTGGGCTCCAGCGATCCTCCTACTTCAGCCTCCTGAATAGCTGGCACCACAGGTGCTCCACCATGCCTGGATAATTGTTTACTTTTTGTAGAGATGGGATCTCCCTATGTTACCCAGGCTGGTCTGGACCTCCTAAGCTCAAGCGATCCTCTCGCCTCAGCCTCTTAAAGTGTTGGGATTACAGGCGTGAACCACCACGCCCGGCCATGAACAGCCCTTTGGAGAGGCCCAGGTGGTGAGGAACTGAGGCCTCCAGCCAACAGCCATGCACAGAAGCCATCATGGAAAGGGCTCCTCCAGCCCAGTCCAGTCTTCAGAGACTGCAGCCCTGGCCAACTTTTTTTTTTTTTTTTTTTTTGAAATGGAGTCTCACTCTGTCGCTCAGCCTGGAGTGCAGTGGCATAATCTTGGCTCACTGCATCCTCTGCCTCCCAGATTCAAACAATTCTCATGCCTCAACCTCCCAAGTAGCTAGAACTACAGGCTTGCACCCCCATGCCTGGTTTCTTTTTGTATTTTTTTGTAGAGACGGGTTTTCACCATGTTGGCCAGGCTGGTCTTGAACTCCTGACCTCAAATGATCCGCCCACCTCGGTCTCCCAAAGTGCTGGGATTACAGGCATGAGCCAACGCGTCTGATCCTGGCCAACATTTTGATTGTGACTTTATGAAAGATCCCTGAGCCAGAACTACCCAGCGAGGCCACTCCTGGACTCCTGACCCACAGAAACGGTGAGATATTAAACGTTTGTTGTCTTTAGCTGCTAAGTTTTGGAGTCATTCATTACGTAGCAACAGATAGCTAATACCGTCAGCTCCTTCAGTCCTCAGGAGAAGACTCTGCTATGCAAAACTATTGTTCTCCCCTGGTCCAAGCAGAAAACGGCAGCTCACAATCACCCAAAGAGGAAGTCGTGCAGAGAAATACAAACTTGAGGGTTTGCATCTGTTGGAGCTGGTGCCGCATCAGACCACTGGGCTTTCTATCCGTCAGCAACCACACCACCCTACTCAGCAAGCGTGACCTGGGCTGAAGGCTTAATTCCTCGAAATAAGCCCACAAGGGTTCATCGCCCTGATTTCACAGATGAGCAAACACGTCAGACCACCATGACTCACTCAAGGTCGCACAGCTGGTGAGGAGGGGCGCCCTGCAGGAACTCAGTCGCCTGGGGTTATTGGAGGCTGGTGCCCTGCTGTGCAGGAGTGGCACCTCTTCAGGGCAGGGAGGAATGCTGGGGTGTCTCCCCAGAGTGGGTCTTTGTGGTCTCAGGCTGTCCCCCAACTCCAAGGCTACCGGGCCTGGTGAAAACCTGAAGCTTCCCCTTCCACTTCCCCAAACCCTCAGCTGGCAAAGAGCCTACAGTCTGGGGTGATGAGATGTGGTCACCTGCAGGACCAGGGTTTTAAAATGCAGCTGTTTACTGTGGTCTTGAATTTTAAAGAGGTTTCAAGTCCAACTTGGACCCTCAGCTCCGGGGATGCCTGTAACCATGGCAGCGGCTCACAACAGCAACAGCAAATACTTGCCTAAAGAGAAAGAGCAGGGAGGGAGGGAGACAGCGAGGGAAGCAGGAGGGGGCTCAGCCCTGGGCACCTGCAGATGTTGGGGGGCTATCCCTGGGTTCCCGGGGCACTCAGACGCCTCCAGTAACAACTCCTCTACCATCCTGTGCCTGGGTGGAGGGTGTGTCTGTGGGGGTGTCGGGAGGTCCCATGCCCCATCTTAAGCACTGTTTCTCCCAAGTCTCTGCATAAAATATGCCCTCAGGACAGCATGTCCAGAGCCAGACCTCAGGTGGGCCTCCCTTGACGTAACTGTTCATGTGGACTTAGACAAGTCCTTTCTTTTACCAGAGCCTCAGTTTCCTCATCTGTGAAATGGGAATAGCAAACTGGCCTGTGTTTTCAGAGGTATGTGGCTAAAGTGAATTCCAGGCCAGGCATAGTGGCTCACACCTGTAATCTCAGCACATTGGGAGACTGAGGCTGGAGTATCGCTTGAGGCCAGGAGTTTGAAACAAGCCTGGGCAGCAAAGTGAGACACTGTCTCTGTAAAAAATAAAAATAGATTTTTTTTTTTGAAAGGGAGTCTCACTCTGTCACCTAGGCTGGAGTGAGTGCAGTGGTGCAATCTTGGCTCACTGCAACCTTCGCCTCCTGGGTTCAAGTGATCCTCCCACCTCAGCCTCCCAAGTAGCTGGGATTACAGGTGACCACCACCATGCCTGACTAATTTTTGTATCTTTAGTAGAGACGGGGTTTCGCCATGTTGGCCAGGCTGGTCTTGAACTCCTGGCCTCAGGTGATCCTCTTGTCTCGGCCTCTTAGAGTGCTAGGATTACAGGTTTGAGCCACTGCACCTGGCCAAAATAAATAAAACTTTAAAAAATAAAATGAATTCCAGCCATCGCCGTCTAGAGCATCCTGTTGAGGGATTGCTGTAAAGATCCCATGGCTGGCTTCCAGGACAGAGTGATGTCGTGAGCTCCAGGCCACATTCCAGATAGCCCAGAGAGGGAAAGTGGCTTGCCCTGGGCCACACAGCGAGTGCAGCGGGACCCAGAACTTAGCTACCTCATCCTGCCGCCGTGTCAGGCCATGAGGGCGCCCCCTGCCCAACTGTCACCAGCTGTGTGGTTGTGAAGGATGGCTGAGCCAGGCTTCCCTGCAGATGTGCTCAGGGCTTAGCTACTATCTGGGTCAATGCCCTGGGTGAGCCACGCGCATGGACAGTGTCTGCTGAGCGAATTTCAGCAGAGAGGAGACGGAAATAGAACCCTGTAGGCCTAAGCCGCCGGGAAGGGACCTTGGGTTCTCCCAGTGGGGCGGTCCCTACCACCACAGGTTTCCAGGTTAACTGGTTCACATACAGACTTTGATGTATAAATAGGCCAAATGCTGTATTTATATTTAAATTATATCTCAGGGGTAAAAAAAAATAGACTACATCCTATTATTAAGAGAATGAGGTGTGCAGAGCTAGCATGTAGAAATACTACGGAGAGATCCAGGATGGAGCATCCATTTTTTTGGAAGTCTGGGGCCTTGGATCCTCACCTGTTAACGGGGTGGTGTCCATGCTCCGAATTCCCCCCAACTGGGAGTGAGTCTGAATATTCTCATGACACACTGGTCTGAAAGTCTCCTGGGAGGCATCTCCATCTGCCTCTTCTCTGCTGAAAGCTCATATGTATTTCTTGTTTTCATTTCTCTGTTTTTGCATTGGACATCCCTAAAATAGAACAGAAGGTAAGGCTGTGAGGAGAGATCCCCAGGCACAGACTCTTCTTGGAGGTCCCCAAGGACTGGTCCAGGCTCCAGGAGCAGGAAGCTGTTTGATGAGGCTTCAAATTTACCCTCCACATCCATGCCATAGAAAGACCTGCAACAAAGTGGCCCTTTCCACTGCAGAATTAAACTGAGAGCCCACTAGGGGTGGGACGCCCTCCTCATCTATCCCACATCTGGATTCCTCAGCTATACCGGAGGCCCCTGCTTCTAACAAACAGCTTGGGGACCAGCTGAAGGGCTGCCCTGGGGAAAATGAATACTGTCTGCAGCAACTGAGCTAGTCCTGTGCTTCAGGGTTGCTTGCCTAAGGAGAAGATGCTAGGCATGGTCATCTCCTGGGACCTCCCTACCACACAAGGCCAGCTCAGAACAGGCAGGAGATTTGGGGCCTATAGAGCATGCACCCTGAGGAAGGACATCAGAGAGTTCCTCCGCTCAAGCCCACCACCCTTGGGGGCAGACAGCTTGCTCAGTCATTTCACTGTCCCTGGACAGATATGCAGATGCAGAGTAAAAGATGGCAGACAGACCACATTCAGTTGAGGACTTATCCCCAGACTGGAAGCCACTGAACACTTGCTGTGATAAGGCTCCTAGAGGCCTCTGTCAGGCCCCTGGGGCAGGTGGCAGCTGGCAGACTTCCTCCCTGGTAGGGCTCTGTGGCCTCAGCCAGACCTTCCTTGCCTGCTGGTTGGGGCCTCAGGCCCCACCAGCCAGCTGACCTCAGCCACCTACCACCTGAGAGTGGAACTCTCTCAGCCTATCTCTGTCCCATTCAGCTGTAACACTGACCCAAGCCTTGACCAAAGGCCAACACACATCTTGACAAAGACATCGTTATTGATTTGCCCAAAATCAGTAATCAATAGCCACAATAAATGTCAATGGTCTAACTTCCCCAAGTAAAGGGCAGAGTGTGTCAGATTTCAATCCAGCCATTGTACTCCTAGGCACTAACCCTAGAGAAAATTTTGGCACACTGCATTAGTAGATATGCACCATCCAACAGTCCCTGAGTAGGAGAATGGATAGAGAACCATAGTATATGCCGTCAGAAAAAAACTAGATAGCAGTGAAAATTGATGAATTACAGCTACACACATCAGCCTGGAGAAATATCAAAAACATAATATCAAGAAAAAGAAAAGCAAGTCACAGAAGAACTCATAGAGTTTGATCAAGCAATGATATGCACAGCCAATTCTCTCATCTCCATCAAGTCTTGGATCAAATGTCATCTTCTCAAAAAGGCCTCCTCCATTGCTCTACCTTAAATTGTGAACCCCCAACAATCACATTTCCATTCTCTCTTTGCCAGAGCACTTGTCATCTTCTAACAAATTACATAATTTACTTACTCATCTGTCTAGTAGTTGTCATCATTCTCCTTCCTCCGGAATGTTAGATCTGCAAAGTGAGGAGTCTTTTTCTTTTTTGTTCGTTGATTTCAACAAAGTACCCAGCAAAGTACCTTGTATAAAATAGGCACTAATTAAATATTTCTTAAACTGAGTCATTGGTACACAAATATTCATTTATGATTATTCTTTCAACTGTGCATATGCGTATATTTGGTCTGTTGTATCTATAATGTCTCATAATAAAATATACTTTAAAGATGATAAATAGGTATAATATTTCTTGCAAGATCTGAGTCTTGAGCTGAGACACAGACTCTCCACAATCTATGCTGCCCTCTTAAGCACAGAAAGCCGGGGTTGACCATATTATTCCCAAAGGGCATGATGGCTTGTGTATGATGATGAGTGACAAGGAAATGTCAACCCGCCCCCCAGCTGTAGTCTTCTGCGATTTATTTCTGCTTGAACAGGGTTTTAAAATGTGCCTGTGAATATTTGCACTGACAACTACAGAGAGCAGAATCGCTTTGCAGAGAAAAGTAAAACAACCTGGTAAATTTGTCTTGTGCTTCTTTGAGAAAACAATGGGAAGCTCGCCGTTCATCAAGGCCAAAGTCATATAACCCAGCGTGCACGATCCCAGCCTTGACAAGCTTCTTTCCATGTTGAAATTCCCAGGAACAATCAAATCACTTCCGTGTGACTGCTCAATACCAACCCCTTGCAGAGTCATCGGCTGCTCTGTGAGCCACCAAGGTTGAGGTCAACATCTCTTCTTGACTGGTTCGGTGTGTAGCTGAAGATAGAGCTATGGATGATTAAAGAAGTCACTATGGAAACTGCCCCTCCCTCAGCCTTAGCCAGGTGAAGACTTTCTGATATAGCAATTTGCTTAATTGGCTTCACTGTCTGTCTCTCATACTAGACTGTGAAGACCGTGTCTCATTCGTTTAGACACTACACACAGTAGGATAATGCATGTTGAATTAAATTGGCTTATGCATGAATATGCTTCCTACCAGTGAGGAGTCAATGGTCTAAGTAAGGATGAACATGTCTGTTTCTGTGTCTTTACTTTCAAACTGTAGGGAGGCTGTGAGTACCTAGAGGCAAGGACTATATTTTTAATCCAGTTTTCAAAAATTTATCTTTTATTTGTTTTAGAGACAGAGTCTTGCTCTGTTATCCAGGCTGGAGTGCAGTAGTATAATCACAGCTCACTGCAGCCTTGACTCCCTGGGTCAAGTCATCCTCCTGCCTCAGCCTCCTGAGTAGCTGGGACTACAGGCATGTATCACCATGCCTAGCTAGTTTTTGTATTTTTGTAGAGACAGAGTCTTGAAATATTGCCCAGGCTGGTCTTGAACTCCTGGCCTCAAGCAATCCTCCTGCCTTGACCTCCCAAAGCCCTGGGATTGTAGATGTGAGTCACGGTACCCAGCCTAACCCATTTTTTTATCTCTCCAGCCCTGACCTCTTCCCAAAGCCAATTACCCACTTGAGAGTTACACTAAAATACATTCTCACACGGAAGTCCAAAACAGAACTCTTTATTTTTTCCCACCCCAAAACCTGCTTTTTGCCCGCTCCAACTCCCCATCAGTAAATGTCATCTACCCACCTGGTCCAAAACCTTATTTTAGAAAATAAGACTGTGTCCAGTGGCTCATGCCTGTATCCTAGTGCTTTGGGAGGCCCAGGCAGGAAGATAATTTGAGGTCAGAAGTTCGAGACCAGCCTGGACAACAGGGCAGAGACCTGTCTCTACAAAAAAATTTAAAAATTAGCCAGGAGTGGTGGTACACATGTGTAGTCCCAGCTACTCAGGAGTTGAGGTGGAAGGATCCCTTGAGCCCAGGAGTTCGAGGCTGCAGTGAGCTATGATCACATCCCTGCACTACAGCCTGGGTATCAGAATGAGAGTCTGTCTCTAAAAACAAACAACAACAACAAGACCTGAGATATAATTTACACGCCATCAAATTCACCTTTACTTTTAAAATGTATAATTCAGTGGCTTTCAGAATATTCACACCACACTGGCCCTGTCCTCAAACTACCATAAAAAACCCAAACCAGACTTCTTTTCCTGCTCTCTCAAGCCATTTTTGGACCTTCCTGGGACTTACCTGCTCTACTCAGAAATCCTCATTACATGAGTGTATTAGTCAGGGTTCTCTGGAGGAACAGGACTCGTAGGATAGATGTATATATGAAAGGGAGTTTATTAAGGACTATTGACTCACAGAATCACAAGGAGAGGTCCCACCATAGGCCGCCTGCAAACTGAGGAGCAAGGAATCCAGTCTGAGTTCCAAAATCTCAAAAGTAGGGAAACCGACAGTGCAGCTTTTAGTCTGTGGCCAAAGACTCGAGAGCCTCTGGCAAATCACCCACTGCTGTAGGTCCAAGAGTCCAAAATCTGGAGAACTTGGAGTCCGATGTTTGAGGGCAGGAAGCAGCCAGCACGGGAGAAAGATGGAGGCCATATACTCAGGCAGTCCAGTCTAGTCCTTCCACGTTCTTCTGCCTGCTTTTATCCTAGCTGTGCTGGCAGCTGATTAGATGGTGTCCACCCAGAATGAGAGTGAGTCTGCCTCTCCCAACTCACTGACTCAGATGTTAATCTCCTTTGGCAACACCCTCACAGACACACCCAGGAACAATACTTTGCATCCTTCAATCCAATCAAGTCGACACTCAGTATTAACCATCACAGTGAGTAATCAGCTTTTTCACACTCTTGTGGTGTGCGTACATGTGGGGTCATCAGACTCAACATCTGAACACATTTCTTTTTCCACTGAGTGTTCACACCAGCAGTCTATTTTTTTTTTTTTTTCTTTTTTTGAGACAGAGTCTTGTTCTGTTGCCCAGGCTGGAGTGCAGTGGTGCGGTTTTGGCTTACCGCAACCTTCACCTCCAGGATTCAAGCAATTATCATGCCACAGCCTCCCCAGTAGCTGGAATTACAGGCATGTGCCACCACGCCTGGCTAATTTTTGTACTTTTTAGTAGAGATGGGGTTTCACCATGTTGGTCAGGCTGCACACCAGCAGTCTTAACAATATTAAGTCTTCCATTAAGTAAACATGGATAACCTTCCATTTATTTTGGCCTTTAATTCTTTTTAATAATGCTTTATGGCTTTCAGAGTACAAATCTTTCTCTGATTTTATTAAATCTATTCCTGGCTGGGTGTGGTGGCTCATTCCTGTAATCCTAGCACTTTGGGAGGCCAAGGCAGGAGGACTGCTGGAACCCAGGAGTTCAAGACCAGCCCGCGTAACATAGCAAGACCCCATCTCTACAAAATTTTTTTTTAAAATTTAGCCAGACATGGTAATGCTAACCTGTAGTCGCAGCTACTCAGGAGGCTGAGGCAGGAGGATTTCTTGAGCCCATGAGGTTGAGGCTTCAGTGAGCTACGATCACGCCACTACACTCCAGCCTGGGCAACAGAGTGAGATCCTGTCTCAAAAATAAATAAATAAATAAATAAATAAATAAATAAATAAATAAATAAATATATAAATAAATAAATGCATTCCTAGGTATTTGAATTTTTGACACTGTTGCAAATAGAAATGCTTTCTTAAGTTAAGTTTAGATTGTTCATTGATCATGTATACAGGAAAAATACAGTAGATTTGGTATATCGCCCTTATTTTCTGGATCCTTAATAAACTTATTTATTAGCTCTAGTAAGTTTTTTTGCGGATTCCTTATGATCTTATAAAGAAGATAGTTTTACTTCCTTTACTTTTATATGACAAGAAGATTATTTTACTTCTTCCTTACAATCTGGATGCATTTTATGCATTTTATTTTCTTGCCTAAGTTCCTTGACTAAAACCTCCAATGCAGTAACAAATAGAGGTGATGAGAATAGAAATATCTGGTTTAATTCTGTTTTTTTTGTTTTGTTTTGTTTTGTTTTGTTTTGTTTTTTTGAGATGGAGTCTCACTCTGTTGCCTAGGTTGGAGCGCAGTGGCGTGATCTTGGCTCATTGCAACCTCCACCTCCTGGGTTCAAGTGATCCTCCTGCCTCAGCTTCCCAAGTAGCTGGGATTACAAGCGCCCACCACCACACCCAGCTAATTTTTGAATTTTTAGTACAGACAGAGTCTCACCGTTTTGGCTAGGCTGGTCTTGAACTCCTGACCTCAAGTGATCCACCCACCTTGGCATCCCAAAGTTCTGGGATTATAGCCGTGAGCCACCATGCCCAGCCTCCTGATCTTATAAGAACAGCATCCAGTTTTTCACCATTAAGTCCAATGTTAGCTTTGGGTTTTTCCATAAATGCCCTTAATCATATTGAAAAGTACCCTACTTTTCCTAGTTTACTGAGTACTTTTCCCATGAAAGGGACTTGGATTTTGTCAAATGTTTTTCAGTTTCTATTGAGATTATCACTTGGTCTTTTTTCCTTCTTTTTATTAATGTAGTGTATTACGCTGATTGATTTTCTTATGTTGAACCACCCTTGAATTCCTGGAATAAATTCCACTTGGTCATGGTATACTATCTTAATTCCTATTAGGTTCACTTTGCTAGCATTTCATTAAGGATTTTTGTGTCTATATTCATGAAGGATATTGGTCTAGAATGTTCTTTTCTTTTTTTTTTTTTTTTTGAGATGGAGTCTAGCTCTGTCACCAAAGCTGGAGTGCAGTGGCACGATCTTGGCTAACTGCAACCTCTGTCTTCCTGAGTTCAAGCAATTCTCCTGCCTCAGCGTCCTGAGTAGCTTAGACTACAGGCGCAGGCCACCATTCCCGGTTAAATTTTTTTGTATTTTAGTAGAGACCGGGTTTCACCGTATTGCCCAGGCTGATCGCAAACTCCTGAGCTCAGGCAATCCGCTCACCTCGGCCTCCCAAAGTGCTGGGATTACAGGCGTGAGCTACCACGTCTGGCCTAGAATTTTTTTCTTTTTCTTTTTCCTTTTTCTTTTTTTTTTTTTTTTTTTTTGACAGAATTTCACTCCGTTGCCCAGGCTGGAGTGCAGTGGTACAATCTTAGCTCACTGCAAACTCTGCCTCCCGGGTTCAAGTGATTCTCCTGCCTCAGCCTCCAAAGTAGCTGGGATTACAGGTGCCCACCATCATGCCTAGCTAATTTTTGTATTTTTAGTAGAGACAGGGGTACACCATGTTAGCCAGGCTGGTCTCGAACTCCTGATCTTAGGTGATCCACCTGCCTCGGTCTCCCAAAGTGCTGGGATTCAGGTGTGAGCCACATATCCGGCCTGGTTTAGAGTTTTCCTGTAATATCTTTGGTTTTGGTATCAGGGCAATGCTGGCCTCATAGAATGAGTCAGAAAGTCCTAACTGTCCTCTCCCACTTTTCGGAAGACTTTGTGAAGGATTTGTGTTAATTCTTTGATTGGTAGAATTCACCAGTGAAAACATCTAGTACTGGGCTTTTCTTTCTGGGAAGTTTTAAAATTACTAATTCAATGTATTTACTAAGTACATTCAGATTTTTTTAAGTCAGTTTCAGTAGTCTATCATTCTTAGAATTTGTCCATTTTATCTAGGTTATCCAATTTATTGGCATATAATTATTCATAGTATTCTCTTATAATTCTTTTTATTTCAGTAAGATCAGTAGTACTGCCCCCTCTTTCTGATTTTGGTTGTGTCTTTTTTTCTCTTTCTTTTTCTTTTTGAGGCAGTCTTGCTCTGTCACTCAGGCTGGAGTGCAATGGCACTATCTCAGTTCACTGCAACCTCCACCTCCTGGGTTCAAGCGATTCTCCTGCCTCAGCCTCCCAAGTAGCTGGGATTATAGGCATGCACCACCACGCCTGACTAGGTTGTGTCTTTTTTCCTGGTCAGTCTAGCCAAAAGTTTGCCAATTTTGTTAAATGTTTTCAAAGAACCAAATTTCAATTTTGGTGTTTTCCTCTATTGTTTTTCTATTTTCTATTTGATTTACCTCTACTTTAATCTTTATTATTCTCTTCCTTCTGCTAGCATTGGGTTTAGTTTGTTCTTTTCCTAGTTCTTTACTTTCTAAATATAGGCTGCTGATTTGAGATCTTTCTTCTTTTTTAATGTAAGCATTTATAGCTATAAATTTCCCTCTTAGCTCTGCTTTTGCTACGTTCCATAAGTTTTGGTATGTCATGTTTTCATTCTCATTTCTCTCTAAGCTTTCTGATTTCCCTTGTGATTTCTTCTTTGACCCATTGGTTGTTTAAGAATGTGTTGTTTGAAGCCGGATGCAGTGGCTTACGCCTGTAATTCCACACTTTGGGACGCCAAGGTGGGAGGACCACCTGAGGTCAGGAGTTGGAGACCAGTTTGGCCAAAAGTGGTGAAACCCTGTTCTGCCCTTTAATTGGAGTGTTTAATACATTTATGTTTAATGTAATTACTGATAAGGTAGGGTCTATAGCTGCCATTTTGCTATTTTCTATTTGTCTAATTAATGTGTTTTGTGTTCCCTTATTCCCCATTACACTCTTCTTTTATGTTAAATGAGCATTTTGTGGTGTAGTATTTTAATTCACTTGTTGTTTCTTTTAATACATTCTTTCAAGTTATTTTCTTAGTGGTTGCCTGAGGTACAATTAACATCTTAATTTATAATTATTGAATCTAGATTAACACCAACTTCATTATAATAGTAACAAAAAAATTTGTTTTTACATAGCTCCATCCCCTCTCCACTCTTTTGTTCTGTTATTGTTGTACAAATTGCATCTTTATACATTTATGCCCATCAATGCAAATTTATAATTATTGCTTTATGCAGTTGTCTTTTCTTTTTGAGATAGAATCTCGCTTTGTCACCCAGGCTGGAGTGCAGTGGTGTGATCTCGGCTCACTGCAACCTCTGCCTCCTGGGCTCAACCAATTCTCCTGCCTCAGCTTCCGGAGTAGCAGGGATTACAGGCGTGTGCCGCCACACCCAGCTAATTTTTGTATTTTTTAGTAGAGACAGGGTTTCACCATGTTGGTCAGGCTGGTCTCGAATTCCTGACTTGGTGATCTGTCCACCTCGGCCTCCCAAAGTGTTGGGATTACAGGAGTGAGCCACCGCGCCCAGCCTATAGTTGTCTTTTTTTTTTTTTTTTTTATACTTTAAGTTCTAGGGTACATGTGCACAACGTGCAGGTTTGTTACATATGTATACACGTGCCATGTTGGTGTGCTGCACCCATTAACTCATCATTTACATTAGGTATATCTCCTAATCCTATCCCTCCCCGCCCCCCTGCCCACAATAGGACCCAGTGTGTGATGATCCCCTTCCTGTGTCCAAGTGATCTCATTGTTCAGTTCCCACTTATGAGTGAGAACATGCAGTATTTGGTTTTCTGTTCTTGCAACAGTTTGCTGAGAATGATGGTTTCCAGCTGCATCCATGTCTCTACAAAGGACACGAACTCATCCTTTTTTATGGCTGCATAGTATTCCATGGTGTATATGTGCCACATTTTCTTAATCCAGTCTGTTACTGATGGACATTTGGGTTGATTCCAAGTCTTTGCTATTGTGAATAGTGCTGCAATAAACATACGTGTGCATGTGTCTTTATAGCAGCATGACTTATAATCCTTTGGGTATATCCCCAGTAATGGGATGGCTGGGTCAAATGGTATTTCTAGTTCTAGATCCTTGAGGAATCGCCACACTGTTTTCCACAACGGTTGAACTAGTTTACAGTCCCACCAACAGTGTAAAAGTGTTCCTATTTCTCCACATCCTCTTCAGCACCTGTTGTTTCCTGATTTTTTAATGATTGCCATTCTAACTGGAGTGAGATGGTATCTCATTATAGTTTTGATTTGCATTTCTCTGATGGCAAGTGATGATAAGCATTTTTTCATGTGCCTGTTGGCTGTATGAATGTCTTCTTTTGATAAGTGTCTGTTCATATCCTTTGCCCACTTTTTGATGGGGTTGTTTTTTTCTTGTAAATTTGATTGAGTTCTTTATAGGTTCTGGATATTAGCCCTTTGTCAGATGAGTAGATTGCAAAAATTCTCTCCCATTCTGTAGGTTGCCTGTTCACTCTGATGGTAGTTTCTTTTGCTGTGCAGAAGCTCTTTAGTTTAATTAGATCCCATTTGTCAATTCTGGCTTTTGTTGCCGTTGCTTTTGGTGTTTTAGACATGAAGTCCTTGCCCATGCCTATGTCCTGAATGGTATTACCTAGGTTTTCTTCTAGGGTTTTTATGGCTTTAGGTCTAACATTTAAGACTCTAATCCATCTTGAATTAATTTTCATATAAAGAGTGAGGAAAGGATCCAGTTTCAGCTTTCTACTTATGGCTAGCCAATTTTCCCAGCACCATTTATTAAATAGAGAATCTTTTCCTCATTTCTTGTTTTTGTCAGGTTTGTCAATGATCAGATGGCTGTAGATGTGTGGTATTATTTCTGAGGGCTCTGTTCTGTTCCATTGGTCTATATCTCTATTTTGGTACCAGTACCATGTTGTTTTAGTTAGTGTAGCCTTGTAGTATAGCTTGAAGTCAGGTAGCGTGATGCCTCCAGCTTTGTTTTTTTGGCTTAGGATTGTCTTGGCAATGCGGGGTCTTTTTTGGTTCCATATAAACTTTAAAGCAGTTTTTTTCCAATTCTGTGAAGAAAGTCATTGGTAGCTTAATGGGGATGGCATTGAATCCATAAATTACCTTGGGCAGTATGGCCATTTTCACAATATTGACTCTTCCTATCCATGAGCATGGTATGTTCTTCCATTTGTTTGTGTCCTCTTTGATTTCACTGAGCAGTGGTTTATAGTTCTCCTTGAAAAGGTCCTTTACATCCCTTGTAAGTTGGATTCCTAGGTATTTTATTCTCTTTGAAGCTATTGTGAATGGGAGTTCATTCTACAGTTGTCTTTTAAATCAGATAGAAGAAGAAAAGACTTATAAACAAAAAAATGCACTTACACTTTTATAATTACACACACAGCTACCTTTAACAGTGCCCTTTATTTCTTCAAGTAGATTTGAGTTACCATCTAGTATCCTTTCACTCTGGCCTAAAGGACTGCCGTTAGTATTTTTTTGTAGAGCAGATCTACTAGTGTCAAATTGTCAGTTTTTGTTTATTTGGAATGTCTTAGTTTTGCCTTCATTTTTGAAGGATAGCTTTGTCAGATATAGGATTCTTGGCTGACAGTCTTTTTCTTTCAGCACTTTGAATGTGTCCATCCCTCTGCCTTCTGGCATCCATAGATTCTGATGAGAATTCAGTTGTAAATTTTATTGAGGATTCCTTGTACATCTCGAATCTCTTCTCTCTTGCTGCTTTCAAAATTGTCTGTCTTTAGTTGGTTTTCAACAGTTTATGATATTTCTAGGTGTGAATTTCTCTGTTTATCCTACTTGGAGTTTAGGTTTTTAAAAATTGTATGTTATTTCTCTCCCCAAATTTCCAAATATCAGCAAGTCAGGATGACTACTTCCAAGTATATCCTAAATCCTTCCACTATTTTTTCTGTCTCCCCTGCTACTTCCCTAGTCCAAGCCATCATGACCTCTTAACACGATTAGTACAGTAACCTCCTTACGAGTCTCTCTACTTCCCTTTACAATGCTCTACAGTTTATTCTCCATCCACCAGGAAGAGTAGTGGACTAACAATGTTAATCACATTATCACATTCCTCTGCTTAAAACTTCCAGACTTCCCATTTCACTGAGATGTCAACACAGGCTCTTTGTGATCTGACCCTACAATCTCTTCATCCCATCCACCCCTCCCCTCTCTAGTGAATGCAGCCACCCTGGCTATTTCTTCTCTTGAACATCCAAGCTCAGCTGTACTCACACTTCCTGTTCCCTTTGTCTGTGGGGTTCTGCCCACGATTGGTTCCCTCTCTTCAATTAGGTCCCAGCTTAAATGTGACCCCAGAAAGTAGTTCCGCAGTTACTCCATATCACATCACCAGCGTTTTTCTTGTTTATATATTTGCCTTCTATCCGCACTTCCCACTGAAATTAATCTCCATTTAAAAGGAGAACTTTGCTATGTTGCTCACCATTGCATCTTGAGTGCCTGGAATAGTTGCTGACACAAAGTAGGTGCCCCAAATATTTGTTGATAGAATAAATTATAACATCTGTGCTCAAAAGGAAGTCATCTTTTCTTTCTGAGAGCTTCTGTATAAGGAGAGCTGATGTCAAAGCCCCCAGAGGCTGGGCAGGATCTTGGTCTGCCTTTCCTATTGGTGGAGACGTGGTCCCAGGCTGCCTTTGATTTAGCTGCATTTTATTACTTTTCAATTCATTAATCATTGATCATTTGGCTACAGTTTCCATGACAACCCTTAACCAACCTGAATATTCCATCATCTAGGACAATCTCTACCCCACCCTTCTTGGAGAACCCAGTTTGCTATCAGTATTTTTCCAGCCTTGCACAAAGGATAAGAGTTTTGAGGCCGAGCGTGGTGGCTCACGCCTGTAATCCCAGCACTTTGGGAGTCCATGGCGGGCGGATCACGAGGTCAGAAGATCGAGATCATCCTGGCTAACACAGTGAAACCCCGTCTCTACTAAAAATATAAAAAATTAGCTGGGCATGGCAGCGGGTGCCTGTAGTCCCAGCTACTCGGGAGGCTGAGGCAGGAGAATGGCATGAACCTGGGAGGCAAGGTTGCAATGAGCCAAGATCGCGCCACTGCACTCCAGCCTGGGCAACAGAGTGAGACTCCGTCTCAAAAAAAAAAAAGTCTTGAGTGGGGGAAACTGAGGCCACAGGTCTCCTTCACATGGGAGGATCAAGGCATAAGGAACTTGCTGGATTGCATAAATGATTCTTGTTTCTGCTTGTATGTCAGGAGGACCAAACTGCCAACAGGAGGACCAGTCAGTGTGTAGCTATGATACGGAGAGCTGGTTCTCCCATCTTCGGGTCAGATCAGCAAGGAACATTTTGATCCCCTGTTGTGGGCTCAGAGCTTTTCCAGTTGCAGGGAGGAAGTTATCTGGTTCAGCAGGGTTTCCAAAGCCCTGATGCAAAGCGATGCTCTTTGGGGAGGCTGCGCCTGGGAAGCGAGTTGGGCCGGCTCAGCGCCTGGCATGCATATGAAATGAGGAAACCCCTCAGCACCTTTCAGGGGGAGATCTGAGTAGCTGGTGTTTCCAGCATGAAGGGGATTCAACACAAACTGCTCTCCACCAGGTCTCAGCACTTTTGAGTTTCAAAGGTCCCTGAGCAGGATATCTGGCCTCATTTCATGCTCTACCCAACACCAGTGGTTTTCAGTTCTTGCCAAGTTATACTTCACAACATCAAAAATAGACTCCAGGAACCTCCGTGACCTCCCGGTCTTGGTTTCGGAGGTTATGGCTTCCATTTCAGCCTTGGTATCAAGTACATCTGGCGCACGGTGTCAGTTGGCTCCAAGATTAGGCTCTGCTCCGTGATAGAGCAGAAATATAATAGCAGAGTATAATAGAAATTGACATTGCTACTTGGAAAAAGGACAAACTAAGTTACATTCTGCAGCTACCAAGACAGAGTAAAGCTACAAAAGTGGAAAGAGGTGGTGGTGGGGCAAGGGGGAATCTAATGCTTGTGGAGGGGGAAAGACCGTCAACACACCTGCCAGGGCCAGGTGGGCACAGAGAGGCCGATCTGGGAGGACACAATGGCACTGGGCGCCTTGGAGTGAGCAGTGGAAGGGACAGAGCCCTTGGAGCCATGGGCCAGCTTTGAGCCCAGCTCCATCCTCTACCGGCTGCATGATCCCAAAATAGCTTTAATTGTTGTGTATTCACCTGTAAAATGGGATTAGCTCATTCCGGGAGGATTCAATGAGATGATGTCTAAAGAACAACTACAGAGTAGACGCTAAGGGGGTACCACACCTGGAAGGCGGCTGCAGTTCTTCTAGCTAAGCTGGCTCTCCTGGTTGAGAAGACAGGGGTGGGCTGGGGACAAGAAGCCTGGGCAGAGCCTGCCAGGCAGCCACAGCCTGAGCCAGGCATTGAAATAGGATGGACGGCCGGACCACACCCTCCTCTAACCATCCTCAGCACCCCCAAACCCACCAGATGTAGGCTCCGGCAAACCAGAGCCATCATCCTTCTGCCAGAAGTTGCAAAGCCCTACCCCTTCCCACCTTCACCCCCAGAACATGAGGAAGACAAACACAGAAGCATCTTTCAGTGCACTTTAATCAAAATTCCGTCATCAGAAGAGTTCTCGTAGCATACAATGTCAGGATGGGCATGTCGACTTGATCCTACAAATGGAATATCCACAGATTTGCACTTCAAACATGTATGAAAAATAAAATATATAATATTTAGCTTTATAAATTTCCCCACTTTGTCACTTTATCTTTAAAATAAATGACTACCCCTGTCCAATACAGTGAGTAGCTTGGAGTCACTCAGTCAGTCTCCAGGCAAATGATCTCTGTTTTCTTGAGGAGTTCTGTAGGGAAATAGTTGATGAAGACAGTCCACTGCTTACAAGAATCAACATGAATTTAAAACAAGCACACTCTTCACAGTGGGCGGAACATCAGAAAAGGGGAGGCTTCTTCTAATGGCTGTTCTTTTCTGTTGGAAAAAAAAAAAAAAAAATCCTCCAAACCACACCGGATGGTTGTAAAAAGCTGCAATGGAACCTTTGGCACCAGATGAGAAGAGAGGCCTTTTAATGCCATAGCTAGTGATGATTCAGTCAAAGCATCGGTCTAAGGAAGAGATGATGGGGGAAGGGGCTGGAGGTCACAGTCCTTCTCCTTTCTGAGCCCCGCCCCCCCATGCCCCCTTTCCAGAGACACAGACAGCCCCTCTGCTTTGGGGAGGGCAGGGCTTTGTCTGGGCAGGCTGGGCGTTCTTCAGATGGGAAGATTCACAATGTATGGAACACAAAGGGAGAGGCCGTTTTGCAGATCAGGGGGTAGCCGCTTGCTGAGAGCTTAGTCACCAGCAGGGACGCACTCAATGCACAAGGGACACGGCCACTCCAGCGGGATGGCTGCACAGCCGTGAAAGGGGACAGACAGAAGGGGTGCACGGGACACCAAGGAACTGGAGGGCAACAGGGCTCAGGCTGCGATAGCTTTACATGGGCTCTGAAGAGGGGCTGCTGGAACTGCCTCCACTTGTAGCAGGAGGGCAGAGATCCGCCCACTCGTGGCTTGGGGCATCTTCCCAGGGGACCCCGGCACTACTTCAAACAGCAACAGAATCTTGGTAGGGAACAAATCAGCCAGTGATAGACACTGCCCTAGCCCCGGTCTTAGAGATTCCTGGGGAATGAGCTCAGAGACCCTGAGCCCAGACTGGCAAGAGTTTAAGTGGGGGAGTCAATGGCCCTGAACTTCCATGGCAACAGCCTGATCCCGGCCTCCTGGACAGAGAAGGCGGCTACAAGTCAAGGAGACGCTCCTCGCACGTCTCCACGGGCCACTTGGAGGCCCCCCCGAAGACATCGACGTTATTGTCCACCCACGGGATGATGTTGCCCGGCATGTTTGTGGAGCAGTTGGCGATGTTGACAATTTCTTGTGCGCGAAGGACGCGGTCCCATATGTTGAACTGGCTGAGCTCCCCGACAAACGCCTGAGTGGCATCAAACCTACCCCCCACGGTGTCCTGAGGAATGGGAACAAGACAGCTGCGTCAGGGCCGGTTCACAAGTCCCCCTGCACACGGGGTACAGACAGGAAATTTGGGCATTTCTCTGATGCCCCCCCAGCTCTGACCAACACTACCTGTTTCTGCAGGTTCCGAAGCTCCCAGGCATGTCAGAACTGGCCTTTTAATGGGGAGGTGGCATTGCTCAAATCTCCCCATTTTACACAGGGGAAACTGAGGCTGGTAAGGGGAGACATTGCTCAAAGTCCCAAAGCTAGGATCATAGCCAGGTCTCATGACTCCTAGTCCCTCCCAGAGGAGATGTAGTAGGGGAAATTGAGGGAGGAGTGGGCCAAGGAGGAACCAGACTCAAAGCCCCCCAGTGCACCTGGCATCTACTCCCCACTGTCCATCATCAAAAACCCACACACAGACTGAAATGCCAACGCTTATCTCTCCTAGACCAGACAGCCAGCTTAGCCATTCCCTCCCCTAGATGGTAAGTTTCTTGAGGGCGCTTTGAGGTGCCACCCTTTCCTCCCTGTCTCCCACATGGGCTGAGCACCCACCATGGATTACCTAAGTGCCCCTTGCTGGGTATCAGGGTTGAGACCCTGAGCAGGTACTCCTGGAAGACACCAGCCCCACAATCCTGAGTCAGTACCATGAGCACTCCAGGAGACTCCCTCACTCAGCCTCCTCCCAGACAGAAGCTGGAGCCTGTGTCACAAGATGACCCATGACCACAGGGACACTCTCACCCCTCTGTGCCAGGTTCTATTTGGAATCTGTTTGAACCACACCCACCTGGTCCCTGCCATGCAGGCCATGTCCCCATGCCCAAACTCTTAACCACAGGACAGCAAGGGCCAGGCTGCTGGGGTTCTCACTCCCCCAACCTGGCTGTCAGGACACCGTGGCCAGGTCTGTGGGGCCAACAGCTGGGGCCAGGAGCAGGAACAGCTGCAGGCCTGGCCTCGTGCGGCTCGGTTAGCCCCTCCTTGCACCATTCCTGGAAGGGTGCACGGCCACCCTGCACCCACCTGCACCCACCTGCACCCACCCTGCGCCCACCTGTGTCCACCCGCACCCACCTTGCACCCACCTGCACCTGCTCTGCACCTGCCCTGTGCCCACCTGCACCCACCTGCTCTTGCCCAAGGATCAGCACTCCCCCAGGCTTGATAGGGTGCCAGGGAGCCAGGTTCTCCCCAGTGCCCAGCTTCTCTCCATCCTGGAACGCCTCCCACATGCCATCCCGTGTCGTCCAGGTGACACAGATGTGGTGCCACTTGCCATCACTGACAAACAGGGGCAGCTGCGCAACCTGCGGGCAGCAATGTGCAGGTAAGGACCTGCTGGGCCCATGCCCTCGGGGTTCCCCAGGGCAGGAAACAGGAAGGACACACCACAATCCCCCTGGGCCACACTGCTCCTCCTGTCACCTGGGGTCATACCTGGGGAGAACATGAAAGGGGGCAGCCTCGGTGGAAACCCTGACCCCAGAGCAGCCCTCACATTAATGGGATACCTTTGGTGTCTGGCGTGGCTGATGACCAAGCAGGTGTGAGGGTCAACACCCCCACACTGGCCCCGAGCTCTCCATGCCAGAGAACCTCGGGAAGTCAGGGCTCCACTGGGCCAGTCTCCTTGGAAAACAGACCAGAGATCCTCATTTCTCACGCCAAGTCCCAAACCTCCGTGGTGGCACGCAGGGATCTGTCTGTGTGCTGGGGGTGTGCCCTGTCCTCCCTGCACAGCGGCACGTGTGTGAGTATCTGTGTGGGCAGGGAGCTCACAGACAGCACGAGGAATGGGGGGAGGACGCTGCCACCGGCCGGATCCCTGGCGGTCCTGCAAGCACTTTCCATGCAGGCTCGCCTATGAACCAGCCTGTGAACCACCGCACTGTTGCTGCTGGTCTCCTAGCAACCTGAAGCCTCCCTCCCAGGAATTTGATGTTTACAAGCCGTCCAAACCCAGAGGACAACAAGGCTCTCAGCCCCACTGTGTCCTAGGATGTTATTTAGAACAATTAACTCCTGGTTCAGGCAACGGGGTCTATCTAGGAGGAGCCCAGCAGGCTGATGCCACAGCATTTCTTAAACTTCGACAAACTCCACCCAGGGCAGATCAGTGAAGATAGAGTGAGGGACTGAACTGCCCCTGCCTCCACCAGGTGTGGTCCGGGTGGCAGGGAGTTTGCATAGTCACTCAAATGCCCAAATCAGGCCAAGTTCTGAGAATGCTCTTTTTGTTATATGAAGTCTGCCGTTAGAATGAAAGTTTGGAAGCAGGGCTGTGAGAGGTACCCAGGAGGCCCAAAGTGGACTGTTTGTTTTGTTTTTTAAGAGACAGGGTATCACTCTGTCACCCAGGCTGGAGTACAGTGGTGCGATCATAGCTCACTGCAGCCTCGACATCCTGGGCTCAAACTCATCCTTCTGCCACAGCTTCCCGAGTAGCTGGAACTACAGGTGCACACCACCACACCTAGCTAACTTTTTAAGTTTTTGTAGAGAAGGGGTCTTGCTATGTTGCCCAGGCTGCTCTCGAACTCCTGGGCTCAAGTGATCCTCCTGCCTCAGCCTCCCAACGCACTGGGATTACAGGCATGAGCTCCCATGCCCGGCTCTTGGAGCAGATCTCTTGAGAAGACCGCTCCTGAATGCCAAAACCAAGCAGTCTATTAAGAAGGGGCATTTGCTCTGGAAAGGGCGATACTAAGGGTACATATACCAGGTCAGCAGTGGCCATGGGCTGGGGCTGGGATCAGAGCTAACTATGAAGGGGTATAAGGGGGTTTTGGGGGGCAATGGAACTGTTTTATATTTTTTCATCCTGGTGGTGGTTACACAACTGTGTGCCTTTGTTAAAACTTCCTGAATTGTACACTAAAATGGGTACATTTTGCTGTAGGTAAATCATATCTCTAGAAACCTGATCCCCACCAAAATATGCTCGTGAGGAATGTCTTACACTGAGACACACACGCCCCCTTAATCAGTGTGGACCTGGGGAACAGCCCTCACTGACCGGCCTGAGGTCCTCTCTCAATCCAGGCCGCACACGGAGACCTGCTCCTTCTGCCCTTCCACACACGGCCTAGGTGCCTGGACCTTCTGCTGCTTCGTGGTTGGACTCACAGCTCAGACCCCCACAAGCTGCAGCTGCCCCTCCCTGCCCCGCTCCTGCAAGCCACCCAGCATGTACAAAGCTATCCCCACCTCCAGGAGGACAGCCCCGCAGTCCCATGTCTGGGCCCCTTTGGTGTGGCGAGGACCGCCGGGGTGGGGACTGTGGCTCCCTCTACCGCGCGATGGGTTCCGGGGAGGGTGGCGGTGCAGGCGGGCCTCACCTTGTCATTGATGAGCAGCTCGATGGGGTTGTTGCCCCACTCGATCAGCACGATCTCGTTGGCCTGCCCCGGCACCGCGTAGGAGAAGGGGGTGCCAATGCCCGGCGAGGCGCTGGACCGCAGCCACAGGCAGATGGTGAACGCATACAGCTCGGGCAGTGTCTTCTTGATCTTGCCGTATAGGTAGTTTGTGCGGAGCGGGAGGGACACCTTGAACGCATCTGGTGACTTAAAGGCGCTGTTGCCTGGAGGTGGGGAGGAAGAGAGGCCAGTAGCGTGTTAGGCCACCCCCTCGCCCCACCCACCAGCACTGCCCAGAGCCACGTCTTGCTAGATCTTCAAGCAGGTTCCTCACACAGCCTTGCTGGACCCTCCAGCAAGTGACCAAAGTCTGCTCCACACCAGCCACTGATAAAAGGCTGAAGTCCAGCAGGATTCAGGACACAAGGAGTCCTTGTCCTTAGGGAGCTTACATTCGGGAGGGGAAGGTGACATGAAACCAGCAGCAGGTATGTGAGGGAAGGCCAGGCAGTGGCTCCGGCTAAGACGGGGAGTGGCCAGGGGAGGGAAGGCAGAGGATGCAGGGAAGGCCCGGAAAGACCTACAGAAGAGAACCCCAGATACAGGTGACAGCAAGTACGGGACCCCGGGACACCCAGGAGAGCGAGGAAAAGGAAGATTTGGTGGGCACTGCGTGGGGCACGTTAGAGAACTTAGCTCCGTCTTTTAGGACAGGAAAAGAGGCCTCTTGAAACCTAGAAGAAAAAATGTTCTTGGATGGGTGTGGTGGCTCACACCTATATAATACCAGCATTTTGGGAGGCCGAGGCTGGAGGATTGCTTGCGGCCAAGAGTTCGAGACCAGCCTGTGCAACATAGCAAGACTCCGTCTCTACAAAAAATTAAAAAATTAGCCAAGTGCAGTGGCTCATGCCTATAATCCCAGTGCTTTGGGAAGCTGAGGTGGGAGGACTGCTTGAGCCCAGGAGTTCGAGAATAGCCTGGGCAACACGGCAAGACCTCATCTCTATAAAAAATATATAAATTAGCTGGGCAGAGTGGCACACACCTGTGGTTCCACCTACTCGGGAGGCTGAGGTAGGGATCACTTGAGCCCAGGAGGTCCAGGCTGTAGTGAGCTATGATTGCATCACTGCGCTCCCGCCTGGGTGACAGAGGCTCTGCTCAAAAAAAAAAAAAAAAAAAAAGAAAGAAAGAAAGAAAGAAAGAAAGAAAGAAAGAAAAGAAAAAGCTCTGGTTCTTTCTAGTTAATACTCTCTTTTCACAAGTCATATTCGATGACTAGAAAGCTTGAGGAAGGAGCAGAAGAAAGGTAGATTTAATTTTCTTGTGTTAAGCCAGAAACTGCTTCCTTAGCCATATCTTATCACTTATTTCCTTGAAATCTTGGCAGGATCTAGGAACTCTGGACTTGGGCTTAGAAGAAAGAAGTCTTACAGGGATCCAGGAACCCAAAGAACACTTGTCGAGTGAGTGAGTCTGTGTCACTCCTCACAGGAAAGAATTACCACTGCCGAGGCGAAGGAGTCAGACTCCCGGGTCTTGACTCCACAACTTAACTCAGAAGTGGCTTTTTGGTCTAAATCCCTGACGAAAAGCACTTTGCTCTTTTCCTCCTCAAGAGAAGATTGAGTTTATTGATCGTTTCCCGTCGTCTGGAGCCAGTGGAAGGCAGGGGAACCGAACCACAGGGTGTCTCTCCTCATTTAGGGGAACACACCTGGCCAGAGCCTTGGCACTTCCAGACCTTCCTGGAATTGGTGAGAATCCACCGGCCACCCCTATGTCGTTGGCGCTTCTAAAATCCTTGAAAACAAACTCTAGAATGGGTTTACATAATTTCCAATGCAGCCATGGTTGAAGTTCAAAATTAAGTAAACCACAGCAGCAGCCCTTATCCAGGCATCACAGATTCCAAAGTTTGTAGGACACCGTTTGATTGTGCCAGCTGTCATGGCAAAGGCTGCCCTCTTATTTGAGAACCTGACGCTGCCGTTGAAGGAATCTAAACGCCCTTCACTCATTCAACAAGTGTTGGTTAAGCATCCACAAGGGCTCAGACAGTCTTTGAGGCAATCAGAGACAGGCGGGCTCTCTGAAGCCAGAACTGCCTGTGTCACTGTGGAGTTAAATCAGTCCCTTCTGCAGAACATGAGCCAGGATAAACCTTTCTCCACCACAATCCCCCAAACTCATTTTCCCTCAGAGTAAGTAATACACATGAAAGGCTCTCAGGGGCCGCAGTTCACATCTATCTAAGGAGGGTTTCTGCAAAGGAGCACAGCAGAACCCACTATCCCCTTTCTAACTTCTCTGGAACAGGCAGTGTGTACATTCTAGAATCTGGGCTTCACGTGTTGCGTGTACTCACATCTGCCAGTGGTGGTCTCCTGATTGCTCCTGACCTCCTAAGGATGGGCACCTCTCGATGCCACTGCAGAGCTGCTGGGCACCTGGCAAGGGCTGGGGAAGATCTGCTCACCCAAGAAGCCAAGGGGCCAGGCCAGAGTGAAAGCTGGGACTAGTCCCTCATTAGGCTGAAAAGCAAAACTGAGAGAGAGAACCAGAATGTCCCTACTCTCCCATTTTTGCAGGTTGCATAGTTGAGGCTCGGAGGTTCAGCGAAGTGAGGTGACGTATCCAAGGTCACACAGCTAGTGAATGATAGGCCAGGGGCCAGAAGTCTCTCTTTCCAAGACACGTAGCCACTCGTACTTAATCTTCAAGTGGCAAATGACCATGTTCTTAATGAAGGCATCATTGTCTAATAAAGAGAAATGGCTGCTATACTTGTAGGAGGGCAGCCTTGCCAATCTGATACGACTGTGTGGGTAATACTGTCAGCTTGGTGACAACAGATAGGTTTAATTAGAGCTGGGAGAGCCAAGGGGCAGAGGAGGGGGTCTGTACCCTGAGAGCCAGTGCCTTTTATTTAAATAAAACAGCTTGGTGGTTTGGAGGAAACTTGGTTAAAACCAATTAAGGAATTAAAAGGCCTGACCAATAAATCAAACACTGCAGGTGGCAGAAAGGTTCAGCAGGGGGTGGGCAGCCTGGGGCTAGAAGAGAGGCAGCTTTGGTTTTCTCAGCAGCAACGTTTCTTTCAACACTGAGCCAAGCGGTGCCTGGACAGCTGGCCCGGACTCTGGAGGCCCTTGCAGAGGAGCAGGTCTTGCAGCACAGAAAAGCAAGCAACCCTGGGCCCCGGGCGGCAGGGGCGTCCATATGCCAGGGGTCAGGTGTTTGCTCGGGGCTCCAAAGAGCCTCGACCCAGCAGGGCTGAGGCCTACACACCGCTCCAGGCTGCAGCCTCCATCACCCCTCTGGGGGCTCCACCAACTTCACTCCCAGCTCTGCAATCTGCTGGCGACGTGAACGCAGGCATCACTTCAGCTCTCTGACGAGTCCCTCGTCTGAACTAATACCTACCTTGCAGGGTCGTGCCAGGGGTTACAGAATGCCAAGTGTGGAACTCACAGTTGAGCATCTGGTCCCCAAGGGGTGGAGGCTGATGGACCAAAGGCCAGAGTCTCCCCACCAAGGCCCCCTGCCTGTCATGAGGTTGAGGTCTAGCTACTTGGAATTCAGCTGGATGTGTCTAAGAAACTTGGCCTCGTTTCCAATCACAGTACATTTGGGGGACTGGGCATTTACACATCTCTCTACAATTGTCAAAAACAAGACAAATATAAACTCAGAATTGCCCAGAAGATAAACTGGTCTGCAGATGATCACTTTCCTTAAAGCACATCCCAGAGCTGAGTTGGTGGAGCTTACAGAAGGATTCTAGATTTCCCATGGCAGGATGAAGAGAGACTGAGCTGCCTCTCTGGGGTGCATAAATGGCCAGCAGGGTTTTTGCCCTCGTAGAGGTGAGCTTCCCCTCTGTGCCAGACGAGCTCTGAGGGCTTTCTGGGAAACTAAAGGATCAAGAGTCAGGCTGGCGGGGCCTGAGTCCGGACTGTTTCTTTCTGGCTGGTAATGGACAGGCTGGGGACGAAAGGGACAGTCACGAAGTGGCAGCTTCTGGGTGGCCAAAGCTGTGATGATTGCTTACCTTAGGAGTAAGCCCAGTGAAATGACATCGGCCTTGAGTCAGAGAAAGAGAAGGAGGAGGTGCAGGTTGATGTGACTGTCACTGTTTACCAGCTAGTGGCCCAGGCCCCACTTTGGGCCCCTCTCCCCAAAAGATACATGTCCCGCTGAGAACGGATTGTTTTTCTCATCTACGAAACGGGTATACCAGGAGTCTGAGCTCCCGCCTGGCACGACTAAGGCTCTGGCTCAGGATTCTGTTTACCCAACCCCTTGTGGCAACTTGGCCACTGTGCAGAGGGAGATTTACAGCCATCAAAGTCTTTCACAGAGCCCTCCTCTCATTCCACAGCTCCCTTTCGAGAGACGAACTACCTTTAGTGTGCCAGCTCCAAAGCCCTGGCCGTCCTGAGGATCCACTGTGGCTCAGGCGGGGTCCACGGAGCCACGCTCACCTGTGCCTAGATGCTCCCTCCTCCTGTCATGGGAGGAGGGCCACAGCGGCGACTGCTTTACCTTCAGGGATGGCTCCTGAGGCCACCCAGCAACAGAGGGGAGACAGAGAGGAAGATGTTTTGGAAACTCAAGAATCTAACAGGTAAGCCATACTCACCTTTTTCTGAGAAGGGCAAGGAAGAAAAGATGGGTTTTTCTGGAGGAAGAGACTAGGAAAGGGATGAAAGAGACCTGTGGCTTGTGGATGCTGGCTGTAAAATGGAACAGTAACTTCAGCCCCTTCTCCATCTGCACCACCTCGGCCAAGGTCATTGGATGTTCTGCTATTGGGCATCCTCCTATCAGTGCATGGAACGGAGTCACGGGGAAGTGGCTTCATCAGGTTAGTGCCTCTGGGAAAATGCCAGTCCTATAAACACCCACTACGGGCAAACCTACAACTTCACACCCAAGCCACCCAGCGGTTTGGGGGTTGATGATGCGATCTGAATTATCCCCTGATCCCTCCCTCTCTGTCTCCTGTAGGAGAAACTTACTCACCACAGTGTGAGCAGAGAAGAGAAAGATATGCAGAGTCTGCTGCCAGGACTAGTTAAGAAGGGACTGAAATGCCCCTGTAGTTGCTTATCGAAGTTGGTCCTGGGCACATTCACTTTTCCCTGGATAATGCCGGTGGGGCTGGGGGCTGGCAGCTCATTCCTGAGATGACCATGCTCAGTTACCTTTATTATTTGCTTACACACCCAGGAACTAGGCCCATGTGGTGTCACAATCCCTGCTGTCCATCAACTGGAATCACATGTCTGACCACAAGTGGTGAAAATCAGGCCACTCCCAGACAGAGAAACAGGCCAGGCACACACCTCGCTCCAGCTCGGTGACCCTCTGCAGCAGCGTGTTCAGGGTGCTCTCGGTCTTCTGCCGGTGAGCAGACGTCTCATTGTGCAGCAGGGACTTCTCGTCCTCCAGCTCTGCCACCTTGCGCAGAAGCTGTCTCTCCAGCTCCCCCAGCCGCCGCTGGAGCACTTCGCGGAAGTCGCCGGGCAGCCCAGCATTGGACACGTTTGCTCTGAGCTGGTGCTTTCAGCCACCGGGGAGAAGGGAGGAGCACAGAAAGAGTCAAAAAGAAATTGTGAAATGTGGCTGTGATGGCCCGACCACATAGGGAGAAGCTTCCAAAACTAAGAACTGAATTGTGCCACTGGCAGTCAGGGGAGCATCTCACTGATGCTTTTTTGGTATGGAAAAGATTTCAAAGTCAGACAAGAATTACTTTGCTGCAATATTTGAAACTTGTGAATCTAATTTTCCCTTCTCAAAAAGCCGTTTTTCTCCTCTTACTAAAAAGTCAACATTCTAACCAACACCTATAATTCTATGCTGGGTAGATACCAAAACGCAGCTCTAGGATTTTCTCCTTTTTTAAGAGTAAATCGATGGTTACACAAAGCCAAGGAGCTTTCACCTACAAATGAAAACAGCCCCCAAGTTCCGGTCTGGCACGAAGGTAAATAACTATGCATGCAGAGATGTTTCTGGAAAATGACAGATCTAAAACATTGCTATTCTGAACTCCAGCAATCTTTGTTTTTAATGCTGTTTCTAAATCCTCACTTCCTATTTCTTTTTCTCCTCTACCATCATGTGGTTCTGGAGGCTGTGGCAGGCTGCCTGCCCATAAGTTCATGGCAAGCTACTTACCCTTCTCCACAAAGTGTTCCAAATTGTGAAATGCACATAATGGGATCTGCCTCGTGCCATTCATTGTTCCAAGGATTAAAAAACTAAATAATGTGCCTGACTTATTTAGTGCTCCAGAAATGTTAGCTGTTAGCAATCACAATGAATCAGGGGATATACAGATGCTGGAAATACTGTATTCAGCTCTCACACCAAAAGAAACCCTCGAGTCATTTTTGCAATAATTACCACCTGTAATTTAAACCTCGTTTTGCTGAGAAGTATTTTCACAAAGGCTATTAGCAGCAATGTCCACACTTCTTAAAAAGGGTGGAGCCTAAAGATTAAAAATAATTGAAGATTTTTCTCTCAAAGTTCCAAACTGCACGCATCTTCCCTCCGTGGAGGGAGAGAGAGAGAAGGGAATAAGGTCCCCTCCCCTGAAGGGACCAATCCGGAAGAGCACCTTAATGTGACCCAACTCGTAGGCAGGGGAGTCTTGGAAGTTAACCAGAGGTTACCTCTAATGCGCGCTCTGGGGTCTCCGGTGACCCCCTGCGCTCGCCTCCCTGCAACCCCCACCCCCGGCCTTCCGCCCCCTCTAGTCCAGCCTGACCTGATTTATAGAAAGAAACACCAGATATCCGGGGCAGCTGACCCCCCGCGGCAGCCTCGCAGCAACCCGCACGGCCTGCGGCAGCGCATCCCAGCTCGCAGAGATTTGGACATTTGCAAGAGGATAGAAGCTACCGCGTCCCCGGGTATTTGGCGCCCGCGGCTTGGCCGTCTGGGTTCGCCAGTCCGGACCTCGGGAAGTGCTCCGCGGATCCTGCCGGCAATCCCGGCGCGCGGGGGTGGAATTTAAACGTTTCCTTCCAGCAAGAGCAGCGGTGTGGGAAGGGATACCACGCAGCGGAGTTCCCGAGCTGGATCCAGACCCCCGCCTTTCACCTTCAAGTCCAGCTCACCCCACGGACGATCACACCCTCCCTAGGGCCAGGACCCCTTTCCCCATCCTCCCGAGTCTTCCGCCCCCGACTCGGGAGCGTCCCCATTCCAGGTCCCCCGCACTCCCCGTGGGCCGCTACCTCGAGGCTCTCCAGGCGGTCCTTGAGGGTCTGCAGCGAACGGCTGAGCTGCTCCACGACGTGGCCGGGGTCCCGCGGTAGGTCGCCCATAGTGTCCTTGCCTGTGGCCCCTGTGCCGCGCGCCTTGCCGCCCGCCAGCCCCTCGCAGCGCGCTAGCTTGCCCGTGAGCTCGCGGATGGCCTCGCGCTGCGCGCCCAGCGTCTCTTTCTGCTGCACGACGGTCTCGCGCAGCTGCAGCACAGCGGCCCGCAGCTCCTCCTCGGGACTCAGCGCGCCGCCCTGCATGGGCATCGCGGGCAGCGGGCAGCCGGCGTGCACCGCCTCCGGGGGCAGTGCAGTGCACACGAAGCGGCGGCCGGGCGCCGGGCTGTCCTGGGCCCCGGTGGCCACGGCGAGAGCCACGCTGGCGGCCAGGAACGCCAGCATCCCGCTGCCACCGCCGCGCTCAGTCCCGCAAGGGCAGGCGGGCGCCGTCGGGGCGCTCCGCGGGAGACGCCTTAGCGGCTGCCAGTAGCCGCGCTGTTGTCTCGAGGGTCGCGTGCACCACCGGGCCGACGTCTCCTGCCGTCTTACAAACGCACCCTCCGCGCTCTGGGCGCTCTGGCCCTGCCCGGCCCGCGCGCCCTTTCTTAAGCTGGGGGGCGGAGGGGGCCGGCGCGTGGGGCGCGCGCCACGAGCTCTGATTGGCTCGGCCGGGTGCGCGTCACGCAGTGGGCGGGGCGGGGCGGGGGCGCTTCCCGTTGCGCGCCTGGCGGCCGGGCGGGCGCGTGGGCCGGAGCCTGAGGCAAGAGCGCGAGGTCCGGCGCCCCACCTCAGGAAAGGAGACCTGAGATGGAAGACGACCTTGGGGCTCTCGAGTGCCTCGGCTGGCTTTGCCCGGGCGCCCCTCGAACCCACCCGAGGACGCGGGCATCACAGGCTGAGGAGAAAGTGGGAACCCTTAGGTGCCCGGTGCCACTTCCTCAGGGTGGCTTCCGGCGAGGCACTGGGCCTCTCTGTGCGTTCTCCGCCTCAGGGAGGCGTTTTCTCCAGCAGGAGCAGCCCACCAGGCGGGACTCGAACCCCTACTGCCATCGCGAGCCACCCCCGCGGCAGGCGTGGGCCACCTCGTCAAGGCCCGGCCACCTCACTCTCGAGGCGGGAAGGAGCCGCACGACGGCCGCCTCCGGATGCAACGGTCCCCGGGACGCGCTCCATGGCCCCGCCTCCATCCCCCGCGCCGACTCGGAAAACGCTCGGGAAGAATCCCCGGGGCCTCGGGGACCGGGACCAGGACCAGGCGCCGGACGCTGACGGGAAGGAGGGGACACCCGGAGTTGGGGACAAAGTCACAAGGCCACTCTCAGAGTCCTCGCGCGCGTGTTCATCGACTGCCCCCTGGGCGGTGACCTTATTCAGCAAGACCTGAGCTCAGGGGGCGGGGTGACATCTAACTGGAGTCATGGCGATGGAGCCACGTGGTCAAACAGTGCCCGGTCCTTGTAACCAGGGGGTCCGCAGTGTCACCACTTCCTCAAAGTGAGGCCACTGCCCTCAGCTTCTTGGAGACAGTAGATATGAGCAGAAACCCCCAAAAGTCAGGAGCAAATTTGTTTCAGAATCTCTCCAAATCTGTGGCTTAAAACAAGTTCGGAGGGATTTTGGTGCACAGCTACAGACTGAGCTGGTTTACTGCACATTTATAAATGGAAATCTTTATTTCTTTTCCTTTCCATGTTTTTAAGAAATCCTGTTGCAAGGTCATTAATCACGTTATCCATTATACCAGAAACAAATGGATTTGTCACTTGTGCGCAGAAGCCGAGGTTGATTCTGAAAGCAAATTGTATCAAAATAAATGAAATTATTATGATAATATAAACTAGACTGCAGTGATTAATCTCTAGAAACCAAATTCTGACCCGCTTTGCACATTAAACAATAGCTTCTGTTATGTAAATAGTTGTGGGGTTTTCAAGGACATTATTGCTAAATTACAAGAAAAGTTCTATTCATGAAAATCTCTTCGTGGATAAAAATGAGAGACAGGAACCTGGTCTACAAGGTATCCAAAGCAGAGGACGATGGAAGTAATGATGGTCCAGGTAAGAATATTCATTAGCAGAAAAAGGTATGAATGGGAGATTTGGGGTGAGTAATGGGCTTATGTTTCTGTTAGCCTGCATCCCCAGGAGGTGTCAGTTTCACCTTGTAAGTATGACCTTGACTGGACTCATTCTTCCCACATCCTTTTTCAGCTGGATGAAAACTTGAAAAAGTTCAAATAAACCTACATATGCACAAATTACAATAATGAAGGCAACAGGGTTGCAAAGCGCTTTATGCCTTGTTACATTTCAGATGATTCATAAGGCACCAAATCCAGACGTTTTCAAAATTATTCAGATAACGATGTGACTTTTCCATTTTCACTCATAGCTTTGATGTTCCTCTTTACTTGTAGACCTAGTGGCCCTTAATTGGATGTGACAATAGAGTATTATCATTCCTATATTGTTCCATATATCCTTTCTTGACACACAGACTGATATATTCATATTTGCAACTACTTGAAATAGAAGCTTGTTCCTTTAATAATTAAACAAAATCAAGTGTATTTCCAGAATTCTAATTTCCTCCTGAACAAAGAAAGCAGTGTACAAGAGTAAAAATAGCATATATCCCAATATAATTACTCCTAAACATCTTAAAAGAGATTCCAGTATGAGAAGTGATCAGTGAAACTGCCAAAGCTCAAATGGAAAGACCCAGACATTTGAAATGTTATCTTCTTTGGAGGCAGTATAATTAGAGGCTTAGTTAACAGAGTACATGCTATTTACAGTTTTATCTTCTTGGTGCAATGAAAAGCCTGCTGGCTTAGGAATGAGGGATCCAGTGCTAATTCTAACTCTGTCACTAGCTAATTGGTTTGGGGCAAGTCATTTCTCCTCTCTGGACTTCAGTTTCCTTGCATATAAGATAAGGGCGAGGGTGGGGGGCCAAGCACAGTGGCTCATGCCTGTAATCCCAAAACTTTGGGAAGCCGAGGCGGGCAGGTCACAAGGTCAAGAGATCGAGACCATCCTGGCCAACATGGTGAAACCCTGTCTCTGCTAAAAATACAAAAATTAACTGGGCGTGGTGGCGCCCGCCTATAGTCCCAGCTACTTGGGAGGCTGAGGCAGAAGAATCGCTTGAGCCCGGGAGGCAGAGATTGCAGTGAGCCGAGATCGCGCCACTGCACTCCAGCCTGGCGACAGACAGTGACTCTGTCTCGAATAATAATAATGATAATAATAATAATTTTGAAAAGATAAGGGGATTAGGCTCAACTGTCTAAAGGTGCTTCAACTGTGCTCAAGAGTTTGGTAGTTTGGAAAAGAAGGAATCACTGTTGGTGTGAGGAACATTTCAGAAACTTGTTTTTTCTGTGTGTTTTATGAACCACCTGTAGCCAAAGGTGAATGTGGAAAGGCAGGGTCGTTGTGTAGTACAGCAGGTAAACCTTCATACACGGAGATGCTGTAGCTGTGGCTAAAACCTGCTCTCGACGACATGAAAGCTCATACTGGATTTACTCACAGCACAACAACTTTGTCTACCTGAAAGATCCTGCATGTATGACTCATGCTACCCATGAGGATGGTTATGTGAGTGGCAGAGACCAGGGCCCACAGATTTTCCTCCACTTGAAAAGTCGTGCAGATCTGCAGCAGTGAATCAGCTCCACCTAATCTCTTAGTGTAACTGATGCTGCAGCATAGTAACCACCCACTCATTCACTATGTCGGCTGGTCCCAGGTCAGCTGTGAGCCCAGTATGGACTTAAACCGTGTGCTGGGAATCCTGATGAGCTCATTCCGCCTCCATTTTATTGCCCCATCTGTTTGGTTCTCTTGTTCTTCTCACATGCATTTTTATCTTGGTCTTCTGGGAAATGTGCTAATTTCCACCATGGTGTGAGAGGATCCCATCTCATACTTTCTTACATTTCCTCCTGTCTTTCTCAGTGCCACTTGGGAAGTCAAGAATGGGAGTGTGAGCTCTAACAGAATCCAAGGACAGCTTCCTGCAAACATGAATCGGGAACTGTCCTCGGTGCTGAATTTCAATAGGAAGGGGGGAAATAAGAGACGTGTGTGTGTGTGTATGTAAAATTCAGTGCAGATAAAACAGAATTTGGAAGCTCCAGAGGATCCTTACTAACACACTTTTATGCTTAAAATGCTAAGACGCTTTCAAGAGTGGATTTTTTTTCACTAGATTGAACTGCATGGTAGTGTAGAAAGGGCTTGAACTTTGGAGCCAGACAGCTTTAGTTTCAGTCCCAGTTTTATGAATTGCCACTTTACCTTGAGAGAGTGATTTAACCTCTCCCCGCCTCAGTTTCCTCATCTCTAAAATCAAAGCTAAATTTACTACAAAATATTGTTGTTAGCCTTGAGTGAGATAATGTAAGTGAACATGTTTGGCATATAGCCAGTGCACAATAGATGATAATTATCCTTTTCTTCCCCTTTTCTCCACTGAATTTAGACCAGGATTATGTAAGTCCCTTTAAAAACAAAACTGAAGAAAATTCTTCACTTTCTGCAATATTCTTTAGAATTAAATAAGGCAAGAATACTTGAGAAAAAACAGGCCAACCTCCCAAGAGGAAAGACAAGGGACGAAAACTTCAGGAAAATATACTGGTGTCTCAGCAAGATAAAGATATACTACTTTGTGGGTTTTTTTTTTTTTTAAAGAAAAAGGATAAAGCATGATGTTATTGAGCTTTAATCAGAGAAGTCAGTCAAAGTGAACTATTTCATACCTACACTTGGAATATATCACCAGACTGTGTGCCTGGACCCCACTAAAACATTTGTAATATTTAACATCTCAATGATTCTGAATTTGTATTACTACGAGATCCAAGTAGATATAAGCCCCTCGGATAAAGCAAAATGTTCTTTCTTCAGTGCATCTGGGTTCTTCTTGAATAACATATTTCTGGCTAAATTTTGGGAGCATGTGAGATGAGACACTGAGTTTCAGGAAGTGGTGTCCCTGTACAAGTATATTATCACATGTGGCTAGAGAGCCGTGATTTAGGGGAATTGGTTGTTCATATTACTCAACTGATTCAACAAACCAAAAAAGGCTTTTGGTGGCATCCTCTGATTTCAAGCAATAGAATAAATCACCGGATATACCAGGGATAATGTCTTTCCTCAGTTTTTAAAAGTAAAAGGATAATAGACTGGGAGTGGGAGGAGACTGAAGGAAGGAACATCATCAACTTGGTTTGCTTTGAGAAAATCTTCATGAATGTAGTCTCTATTTCTCTATATTAGGAAACACTAAGAAAGTGCCCCACTTTCACACAAGTTACAAGTGGTGAAATTGGCCTATTTCTGATAAAGACATGTGGCTCAATATCTCTGTATGATTCAGGCACCCAGGTAGCTTGTATGAATCTTTGAAAGTGAGAGTTTGAAGATATTTTATAGAATTTTGAAGACCAGGAAACAGTTTGAGAAAGGTTAAAAAGTCATATGGCAGCTAGATAGGAAGACTAAGTTCTGGTGTTCTACAGCACTGTAGGGTGAGTATAGCTAATGATAATTTGTAATGTATTCTCAAACAGCTAGAAGAGAGGATTTTGAATGTACCCAACACGAAGAAATGATAAATGTTTGAGGTGATGGATATGCTAATTACCCTGATTTGATCGTTATACATTGTTTGCATGTATTGAAATATCACTCTGTGTCCTATAGATAGGTACAATTATTACATGTCAATTAAAATTATTTTAAAGTAAAGACTTCCACTCCCCACAAAATAAGTTCAAAACCATGCTAAAAAGATCATATGGCTACTTAACAGCAGGGCCATGCTGGAACTCAGGCCCTCTGGTTTCCAGTAAGGGCTCTTTTCTCTGTATCACTCCCTGACATACTCATTAACCTATTAGAATGCTTGGTTTCTTCTTCAATAACAGCTTTCTTAAAAATCAATAATTTGCCATTAATTCCAATGACCCCTTTTCTGTCATTCTCCTGGAACTCATTGGAGCATTGAACATTGTTGGCTAAGTCTTTTTTATTAGAATTTTCCAACATTGGTTTCTATGATATTGTATTCTTCTGATTGTCTTTTTTGATTTCTGAACATTTTTTCCTTTCTTTCTTATTTTCTGGATCTTCTTTCATTACCTGCCTCCTCAACACACATATTCAAAGTTGAACTGTCCATAGCTCTCTCCTTTCTCTCACGATACTCTCTACCTTAACAGTCTTAAGTTTTTAAGTTATATTAGTGATTCTGTCTTAGTTCATTTTCTGCTTCTATGACAGAATACCACAGGCTCAGTAACTTGTAAATAAAAGAAGTCTATTTGGCTAATGGTTCTGGAGGCTGGGAAGTCCAAGAGCATGGTGCTGGCATCTGACCTATAGTGGAAAGGTGGAGGGCAGAAGCAAGTGCACATATCTGAGAGCAACTGTGGGAGAGAAAGCACCAAGGGCTGGGCTTGCTTTTATAACCACCCACTCTAGTGATAATTAACCCATTCCTAAAATGATTGCAATAATCCGTTCATGAGAGCTCCCTCCTCATGACCCAATTAATCCATACTTGGCCCCACCTCCCAACACTGTTGCTTTGGGCGTTAAGTTTATAACACATTAACTTTTTAAATTCTTATTTTAAGTTCTGATATACATGTGCCAGATGTACAAGTTTGTTACATAAGTAAACGTAATACAGGAATTTTGAGGGACACAAACGATAGCAGAAACTATCTGTACTGAGTTCCAGATTATACTAAACCAATTGCATGTTGGACATCTCAAAGATAAACTACCCATACTTCTAACTCAATATGTCAAGTAAACTTATTGTTCTCTTTATTTTCCCTCTATTCTTCCTCCTGTTTCCTATTTCTTATGTCATTAATGCTTTCCAAGTCATTCAAATTCAAAACTTTGGAGACATCTGTATCTCCTCCACCCCCAATTTTATTCAAATTCTAGTTCATTTCTAAGTCCTAATTCTGCTTGTACAATATGCCAACTTTATTCTCACAGCTACAATCTCATTACTTCTGTTCTAAACTATACAGCTGCCTCTTAACTGAACGTTCCAGCTCTACAATGTCCATTTCAGCTTGTATATTCTGTTGCCAGGTCAGTTTTCCTGAAGTACAGCACTAAAGCATTGAGCTGCACTGCTCGGAAACCTTCATTATTTCTCTATGCAAATGTGTAAAACTCTTTAGTCTCCATCATTTTCCCCCACACCCTCCTATTCAGTCCAATTTTTACTATATCCTTGGATCTACCCTCACTCCAAAGTAAACTTATGCTTTTCACACATGACCCATATTTTTCATCCTCTGGCACTGGGACTCAGGTTGTTTCCCATATCTGGAGACAGATCTGGAATGATCTTTCTTCCATCTCTAGAACCACAAGACCCACTCATCCTTCACTGCTTACACACTACTTCCTCCACAAAGCTTGCCCTGATTTTGTTCAGTTTGAAATGACACCATAACATTCTTTATTTTTCTTAGTACTTTAAGCCATGTATTATAATTATCTTTTCTACTGGATTATGAGCTTTTTAATGGCAACATCTAGGTCTGATGTACTTCCTTCTTTCAATAAATATCTCTTGGATGTCATTGTACACAGCCATAATAGCATTGTGGGAAAGAAATGAAGGTTTTGCTCAACATGTAATCAATCCATTCTGCAACTTTGTAAGAACAAAGTCACTGTGTTAGAAAACAGGGGACATTTTCATGGAGAAGTTGGAAATTAAATTAGCCCTTGGAAAGGGTAATGGAGGGTATGGTAGATAGGAAGGGCTGGGTATCTGGAAGAGGGGGCAAAAGAAGGGAAAGTTGAAGCCATTGGAGAAAAACAAGATATGTAGTTAGTAATCTCTGACTTTCAGCCCTCTGTTCCAAATTGGTTCTCTGTTTCCAAGGATACCTTAGGATAAATTTATCTCATTTCCAGCAGCTATCACTCACCTGCCATCGTAAGGAAGGCCAGGGCCATTATTTTAGACAGGTGACCAAAACGTCTACTTGCAAGAATGAACAAAGTGAGTAGTAACAATGTTCAGTTTTTAATTGAGCAAAGGGAAGTGGGAATTTGAGTTTGAAATGTCTACACATTCCAGACTTTCTGAAATTCTTCCATCTGGATTCCCAGATGGAAGTGTCACAGAAATGGCGGGGAGGGGGAGATGTTTAGCTTTTTTTTTTTTTTTTTTTTCAGGCTCTATAACACCACTTGGTAGGGGTTAAAGTGAAATTATGAAGGAACAGACCTCTCTCCCAGCACTATTATAGGTTCTGAGACTGAGAAGCAACTGAAATTAGAGGGTCAGAGCCAAGACAAGTTCTCCAATGGTATATTCTCAACAGATTAGGTTCAGTGCAGCTTTGAGCTTTGAGCTAAAATTCTTATTGGCCCTTTCATCTCGTTTAATCATTTATTCCCCCCAGAATCCTGATGTTCACACCTGGGATAGCCTTCTCTTAGCTGAATGAAAAATGCAGAAAGCCTGCATACCTGAGACTTCTATCAGAGAGGAATTGTACCATTACCAGCCTGCATCAGGAAAATGTGTTCATCTATTTTCCAGATGTCCCATTGCCATCTCCACTCAGCCCTAGACCACAGGAAGTGAATTAAACCCCTCATGTACATTTGCTGCCTTTGTTGCAGAAGTAGCAGCTCATTCCATCCAGATTCTTTCTTCTTTTGCTCTGTGATTCAGTCTAGCTAGTGAACAGCCCATCTGGGTTAAAGGAGGTAGGAGATATTTCCCTTAAATATAAGCAGCCTAAGTAAATCAATTCTCCAACTATGACTTTCTTCTCTCTTCAACAAGAATCAGTTAAGCAATCTTTATTTTACTCCCTAACTCAAATGAATCCCAGTTGGATTCATTAGGAAATAGTTTAAAACCCTTAGGATGAAGAAAAAATATTTTGTGTAAAGTGATACTGTGTTATGATTGTTTTTAAGTCTAGCTTCCTGAAAACTACATAAGACAGTAAAAGGGTTATGAGAACAAAGGCATCATAATGTATTTGCCCCCTTGAGTCTTTGGGTTTGACAGAGAAGGTCAATTTAATAATAAAAAAAAAAATCTTATGGCATATGAAAGCAAAAAGAATCTGAGTCAATGTGTGGTATTTTAGGCCAAAGCTTAGACTTCATTCTTTTTATTGTATTTCATATTTTCCTTTGCCGTTTTGGCACTAAAAAGAATTCTCTCAACATCGAAGCCCTGTAATAAAATAAATATGCATTAAGTATGCTACTTGAAACTGCAGTGAATGTTTTGATGTTTAATCTTTATCTTTAAACAAATAAGTGGTATCGTGAGTTCTGGTTTGAAAACCACCTAAGCCAGGAAGTATAAAGAATGTATGTGTTTGCTGGTGAGGGAGGAGAGTGTCATTTCCTTTGCATTTGAAATCAACATTAATCCTCAGATTATTATATAATTGCAATTCATGATGCTTCAAATCTTGCTGAAAGTTATGCTGATAGAGTAAACTGGCCAGGAAATATTATCTCCACTGGTAGTGATAAAGGATAAATACTTTGATTTTGTTTACTTCTGTGTCTCCAGCACTAAAACAGTGCCTGGTATATTGTAAGTGTGGCTTACACTTACACAAGTGTAGCACATTGTAAGATTCTGGTGGTATAGTGTCTTAGAGTAAAAGGTTCCTAACTTCCTGCTCTAGAAGCTTACTTAATGACCTAATTTGCTTCTGAAAATTGCAGGCGAGACTACTATATTGGAATTTTAATTTTACATTGGAAATCTCGACATCTGGGAAAAACAACAGAAACAAAAGCCTGCCTTTTGGGGAATTAGACAATGAGGGAATGGCCTTGCCCCAGAGAAAGAATGAAAACCTTAACAGGAGATGTTACGAGGAGAAGAAGCCAAAAACAGAGACTATCCCTAAAAAGACCTTTCCATTGGAATAAGCCTCAGCTATTCTTTTCTTATCATTGCAATTAACATTCCTTGTGGAACCTCAACCACCACCCAAGCCATACAGACACACACATACACACACACTCTGCAAATGGAATCTTAGGAATACAAAGCAAAAACGTGAAGGCATTCATTTACCTCCCACATTGCTTATGTGCTGATTGTCATAATTCTAGAGCTATAATATTTGCTGTAAGCACAACACTTGCAGAATCTTTGAACTGGCCTGACTTGAACAGGAGTTATTTCTATGATGCTCCCACGCTTGTGGGCTGATATTGATAACGAGGTTACACAAAGGGCTTTTTGGTCCTCTTAGCCAAACTGAAAGTGACCCCTCTGAAGTTTTGTTGAATCATCAATCACCATTATAAGCATATGCCTTTAGAAGACTATTTTGACAAATCTAAAATAGAAACGGCTTTGTCAAAAGATAGCACATTGACCCACTCTGTGATCAGTATCTGAGCTGACGGATTGGAAAAGAATGAAATTGAAACTCAATTTCACAACAGGCCTTACTGTTGGAAGAAATGAGAAGCAACCAGGAACATAAATGGCAGAATGAGGGGGAGGGCCTGCCCAGCACATTTTCACACATTTTCACATCTTTTCTAGTACCTATGGTAAGACCAGAAAATATGGTTTAAGAAGTTCTGGTTGTGAAGTAAGATCTTGGAGGTCATGTGAAATAGTTTAATGATCTAAAAGCTCAGCTTGATCCCTATTCTATTATGATCACTTTTATTCCAGAGAGAACATCCTAATCCTTGGACACAAGAAATATTGAATAAGGAATTCATTGTAGAAATGGATGCTGTTCTTTAAGTTACTATCCCACCCATTGGATGGCAATAAATTATGTCATGAAATCCCCAGTTCTAAAGATGGAACATCCCCATCTTTAGAAATTAAGATTTTTTTTTTTTCTCTTTGAAAGACACTGTTAAGAGAATACAAAAACAGTTAAGCAAAAGACTTGGAGAAAATATTTTCAGATTACAGATTTCACCAAGTACTTTTATCCAGAATATATAAAGAACTCTCAAACTCCAGCACAAGAAAACAACCAACACAACTCACAAATGGTAGAAGATTTAAACAGATGCCTCACCAAAGAGGATCTACAGGCGGCTAATAAACACATGAAAAGATGTACAACATCATTAGTCATTGGCGAATTGCAAATTCCAGCCACAGGATACTGATACACACCCACTAGACTATCTAAAATAATAAACAACGGAACACACCAGATGTTAGCAAAGATGTGGAGAAACCTGAATGCTTGTCCATTGCTGTAGGAATGTAAAATGGTACAACCACTGTGGAAAACAGGTTTTAAAAAATTAAACATATGCTAACATTTCCTGACATTCTATTCCAATGTATTTAACAAAGAGAAATGAAAGATACCTTTATACAAAGACTCGTACATGGATGTTGATAGCAGCTTTATTTGGAATAGCTGGAAAGTGGAAACAATCCAAATATTCACCAATAAATGTGTGGATAAATAAATTGTGCTAAATACTCAGAAATGAGATGGAATGAACTATTAATATGTGTAACAACACAGATGAATCTCAAAACAATTATGATTGAGGGAAGGCAGAAAAAGAAGATTAGTACTCATAATTCCACTTATGTGAAATTCTACAAAATGCAAAACAGATCTGTATGTCTATAGGGACAGAAAGCAAATTAGCAAGGGAGGGTGGAGAACTGGAGAGAGTCTGGGAGGAATTACAGATGGCCAAAAGGAAACTTTCAGGAGTGATGAAATCTTAGTCCATTTGTGCTGCTATAAAGGAATGCCTGAGGCCGGGTAATTTATGAAGAAAAGAGGTTTATTTGGCTCATGGTTCTGCAGGCTGTACGGGAAGCATGGCACCAACATCTCTGGTAAGGGCCTCAAACTGATTCCACTCGTGGAAGAGGAGCTGGTGAGGGCAGAGATGACATGGTGAGAGAGGAAAGCGAATTAGGGTCTGTTTTTTTTTTCTTTATTTTTGAGACCGAATCTCACTCTGTTGCCCAGGCTGGAGTGCAGTGGGGCAATCATAACTCACTGTAGCCTCCAACTCCTGGGCTCAAGCAGTCCTCCCACCTCAGCCTCCTGAGTAGCTGGGACTACAGGCATGTGCCACCATGCCTAGCAAATTTTTAAAAACATTTTTGTAGAGATTGGGTCTTGCTCTGTAACCCAGCCTGCAATGCAGTGATGTGATCATAACTCACTGCAGCTTCAAACTCTGGGTCCCGAGTGATCCTCTGCCAGAGTCTTTTTAGCAGCCAGCTCTTGTGGAAACTAATAGTGTAAGAACTCACTCATTAGCCTTCATGAGGAATCCAACTCCATGACCCAAACACCTCCCATTAGGCCCCACCTCCAACACTGGGGTTCAGATTTCAACATGAGGTTTGCAAGGACAAACATTCAAACTATAGCAGATGGATATAGTCATTATCTTGATTGTAGTGATGGCTTCATGGATTATACATCTGTAAAAATTTACCAAGTTGTATGCTTCAAATATGTGAAGTTTATTTTATGTCAATTATACCTCAATGAAACTTAACAAAAATAGAAAAATAAATAAGCCAGTGATCACCAAAGAAGATACAGAAATGACTAGTAAGTACATGAAAAGGCACTCAACATTATTAGTCATTGGGGAAATGCAAATCAAAATCATTACACACCAATTCAAATGGCTAAAATAAAAAATACTTAAAGTCCTGAAGGCTGATGAGGACATGAAGCAACTGGAACCCTCATACATTGCCTGTAGGAACACAAAATTATGCAGCCATTTAGCAAAACTGTTTGGTGGCTTCTTATAAAGTTAAACACAAGCTTGCCATATGACCCACCAACCTCAACTCCTAGGTATCTGCCCAATAAATGAAAACATTTGCTCACACAAAAACTTGCACACAAATGTTCATAGAAGCATTTTTCAGAATAGCCAAGCAGTAGAATGATCCAAATATCTATCAACTGGTGAATGGATAAACAAAATGTGATACATCCATACCATGGAATACTACTCAGTAATAAAAGGAAAGGAACTGCTATGACATGGATGAACCTTAAAAACATTACACTAAGTGAAAGAAACCTACATAACATGTAATTCTATGTATAGGAAGTGTCCAGAAAAGACAGATTTATAGACAGAAAGTAGATTAGTAGTTGCCTTGGGCTGGGGTGGGAATAGCAATTGATTGCAAATAAGCGAAGTGGTCTTCTGGGGCGATGGGAATGTTCTGAAACTAAATTGTGATGATGGTTACACAACTGTAAATTTACTAAAAATAATTGAATTGCACCCTTAAAATAAGTGAAATTTATAGTGTGCAAATTATATACTAATAAAGCTGTTTAAAAAAAGGTGATATATCTAACCTGGGCAACAAAGTAAGACTTGTCTTTAATAAAAATATAAAAATTAGCCAGGCATGGTGATATGCTCCTGTAGTCTCAGTTACTTGGGAGGCTGAGATAAGAGGATGGCTTGAGCCCAGGAGGTCAAGGCTGCAGGGAGCCATGACTGGGCCACTGCACTCCAGCCTGGGAAACTGAGCAAGACCCTGTCTCAAAAACAAAATTGTTATCACCAGTAGCTGGAATGTAAGGCCCCAAGAACACCTGCTGGGATAACACAGTTATACATAGACATGTGTCCATGTGATGTAACACAAAGAAATGATTGTACAATTGAGATCACGTACATGAGATCACATTTTTGTACATGCGAGAATGTATAGATCTAAATAATGCAAGCTTATGATGTAACTGTACATATACGTTAACAGATACACCTGAAAAATTGTAATTGTGCATTTGAGATGACATATACACAATGAGATGGCATTTATTTTGTTCTGTTTTGAGACAGGGTCTTGCTCTGTCATGTGCAGGATGGAGGGCAGTGGTGCTATCATAACTCACTGTAACCTCAAACTCTTGGGCTCAAGTGATATTCCCACCTCAGCCTCCCAAGCAGCTAGGACTATAGGAGCATGCCACCACACTCAGCTAATATTTTTAATTTTTGTAGAGACAATGTCTTGCTGTGTTCCCTAGGCTAGTCTTGAACTCCTGACCTCAAGGGTTCCTTTCATCTTAGCCTACCAAAGCACTGGGATTACAGGCATGAGCCACTGCACCTAGCCATGAGCTGACATTTGTAATGGCCTAGCATAGAAATGTAATATAATTTTAGTAGAGGAAAGACCAATAATACATTTTCATCTATTAAACGTTAATTTATTTCCTCCCTTCTGACCATAGAGTCCTGGCTTATGACACGAGTAACCTATTTTTTGCTCTGAACCATCTCGTCTTATTACTCACTTTGACCTCAATAAGAAAAACATAACCGTTAAGCCTTCTGTGGCTCTCAGACTCATAAACTCGTAGTCCAAGGCCTTGTTTATGCAGCACTCCATTTATTCTGGGACATTTCAGGTGAAGCCAAGAAGATTTCTTTCTGAAACAAGATATTTTCAATAAAACTGCAAAGAAGAAAACCGCGACTTCTTAAAGAAGTAGATTGGGTAAAGATACAGAAATTTTAAATGCATATATTCTTTACTTTCTGCAAGAGGCCAAGGCCAGGGCTGGAGCTGAGTTAGTAAAAATCCGCGAGGAAGAACAGATGAGCAATTTTCAACAATTCATTTGGACCTTGACTGCTTTTTTTTCAAGGTTAAGTAAAACTGATCCTTAGAGAACCTTCCTGACATAATATAGAATAAACCAGCTACATAAACCTGTAAAAGTCATACAAGTATTTTACAACACTCATTCTCCCGCCCTCCTTTCCTTCCTACCTCCCCTCCTCCTCTTCCTCCTCCTCCTCCTCGCTCTCTCTCTCCCTCTCTCTCTCACACACACAGATACACACACACACTCTCTCTCTCCCTCTCTTCCCTCTCACCCACCCTCAATACAGTAAATCTGTGAAAGAATCCTCCTGGGTGATATTTCCTCATCTGTAAAATGAAGACTTGCATGATCTCTAAGGCCCATGACAGAGCATCTGCTTCAAAATGTTATGAGCTAGACTGCTTGGTTGATCACTGTGGTTCTAGCAAAGCCAAAACTAGGCTATATTTTAAGACTCAGACTAAAAACTTGCATGGTATTGTGCTATACAACGTCAGAACATTGAATAATTTTTTAAAATCTAGTAAAGCAATCTGTTCATAAGGTCTGAGTGACACCAGAGTGCCAATGTCTTAGTCCATTTTCTGTTGCATATAGCAGAATACCCAAACCTGGGTAATTTATAAATAAAAGGAATTTATTTCTTACCGTTATAGAGGCTGAGGAAGTCCAGGGTTGAGGGACTGCATCTGGTGAGAGCCTTCTTGCTGAGGGGGACTCTGCAGAGTGCCTGGATGGAGCAGGGCATCACATGGGGAAGAGGCTGAACGTGCTAGCTCAGATCTTTCTTCCTCTCCTTTATAAATTATGGCCACCAGTCTCACTCCCATGACAATCCATTAATCCATGAAGGGGTTAATCCAATCATGAGGACAGAGCCCTCATGATCTAATCGTCTCTTAAAGACCCCACTTCTCAACACTGCCGCATTGGAGATTGCATTTCAACATGAATTTTGGAGGGAACACGTGTTCAAACCATAGCAGCTGGTTTAACTGACTTTTAAACACTGATCAAAATTCCATTCATATAAATGAACATCAGCCCTGCCTGGACATTAGAATCACCCAGGGATTTAACCAGTCTGAGGTTGGGGCAATGAGGTGTTTTGCTGTCTTTGGTGCTGTAATTGTTGACGAGTTCAGGCTATGCAGTCAGGTGTGAGAACTCCTAATTTATATTGCACCAGTATCAAGATGTAAACAGGCTGAAGTCCAAGCTTCACATACTTGAATATTTGGATTTAGCTGGTTAGGGGTAGGTCCAGCCTAAATCTGAGACAACATCAGGGAAGTAGGAATTTTTCTTCCCTGAATTCCCAGGTCTGCCAACCCCTGGGTGGGGTCACTATGTGAATTTTTTTTAAATGGCCACTTGTTGCAAAGCAAGTATATTTTCAATATTTTTAATTACATAAGCAATACTCACTCTTCATAGCAATTTGAATAGTTAAGAGGTAAATAGATCTTAAAATAATAGTCCCTTCCTCATTTCTCCTCTAACACAACTTCCTGGAAGCCTGAGATAAGTTACCTTAACAGTCGGGAGTATATATATCCTTCCATTCTGCATATTAAAATACATGCACAAACATATACAAATATATAAACTCATATATCATGGTTTTGTGATTTTCGCTTCCTTTTTTTGTGATATACAGAAAATAGACATTTCTGTATTAATTTTTTTTCTGCAGTGTTCTTTATTCACTCAATCTGTATCATGAGACTTCGGAAAAACCTGGTAGATTAAATACCTTCCTGTAACCTCACTGAAAGTGGCAGAAAAGGGATTAAAACGGATATGAGCTGCAAGGATAAAGAGAACTACGAAGGAGAAGAGAACAATAACACCTTAGAACAATAAAATCTCAGAACAGGAAAGCAGATGGACTAGCTGAAACTGTCTTAGGAGATGAGAGAAATAAAAACTGGACATTGGAGAGAGACCCCAGTTCACTGCTTTTTTTTTTTTTTTTTTTTTTTTTTTTGAGATACAGTCTCACTCTGTCACCCAGGCTGGAGTGCAGTGGTGCAATCTCGGCTCACTGCAGCCTTCACCCCCCAGGTTCAAGCAATTCTCCTACCTCAGCCTCCCGAGTAGCTGGGATTACAGGTGCCCGTCACTGTGCCCGGCTAATTTTTGTATTTTTGGTAGACATGGGGTTTCACCATCTTGACCAGGCTGATCTTGAACTCCTGACCTCGTGATCCACCTGCCTCGGCCTCCCAAAGTGCTAGGATTACAGGCGTGAGTCACCATGCTCAGCTTTTTTTTTTTTTTCTTAAGACAGGATCTTGTTCTGTCACCCAGGATGGAGTGCGATGGTGCAATCTTGGCTCACTGCCACCTCTGACTCCCGGGTTCAAGCGATTCTCATGCCTCAGCCTCCCTAGTGGCTGGGATTACAGGCATGTGCCACCATGCCTGGCTATATTTTGTATTTTTAGTAGAGACAGGGTTTCACCATGTTGGCCAGGCTGATCTCGAACTCCTGACCTCAAGTAATCCACCCACCTCAGCCTCCCAAAGTGCTGGGATTACAGACGTGAGCCATTGTGCCCGGCCTACTGCTTTCTAATACAAAATCTCAGATGGAGGCACTGGGGACCCAGATGCCTTTCATAGTGGGTGTGGAGTTCAGGCTGGACACTGGAAGTCAGCTGAGACACTGCAGGAGAAGCACTTGGATCCTCAAATGCCATTCCCCAGTTTGAAGTGAATGGCTGTGCTCCGTCCCCAGTAGAAGACTAGAGGAGTAGTTCTCAAAGGCAAGCCAGTAACCCAATGCCTGGAAGGCTTGTCCAGGGGCAGATGGCTGGGTCTGCACCTTCCAGAGCTTCTGAGGCAGCAGATCCAGGGCAGGCCCCAAGAACTTGCATTTCTAGCAAATTTCTAGGCGCTGTTGATGCTAGTGCTAATTACGCTAGATATTTACACTCTGATTCTAGGCACAGGCACACAAGGCACAGTTAAGTGTGCTTCTTTTTCTGGTTTTGTTTTTTTGAAATTTATTTTAGAGACAGGGTCTTGCTCTGTTACCCAGGCTGGAGTGCAGGGGCACAATCATAGCTACCTGCAGTCTCCAACTCCTGGCCTCAAGTGATCCTCCCATCTCAGCCTCCCAGGTAGCTGGGACTGTAGGCATGCACCACCATGCCTGGCTTATTTTTAAAATATTTGTAGAATGAGGTCTTGCTATGTTGCCCAGGCTGGTCTCAAACTCCTGGCCTCAAGCAATCCTCCCGCTTTGGCCTCCCAAAGTGTTGGTATTAAGGGCATGAGCCATCATGCCTGAACAAGTGCGCAACTTCTATACAGACAGCAAGAATAGCATGAGCATCTACTTACCTATTTTTTTTTTTTCTTTTTCTAGACATGGAGTCTCATTATGTTG